>NC_053027.1:30657450-30957450 GCF_003073215.2 Triticum urartu
GAATTCTGAACGTCTGATCCCCTTTCCAAACTCACTCACTGCTCTTGTCATTTTGGATCATCTTCCTCTCTCATCTCTCGCACTATAAAATCACATCGCGTTGCCCTCTCCTCAGCAATCATCATCAGGGCATCACCACACAATTGACCATCAATCATTGATACCACAATCTTTCCCCGTGGTAGCTACACAACACATAAACAGAACAGAACAGAACAGCAGCAATGGCGGCCTGGCGAAGGAAGGAGACGGCCGAAGCATACTACCTCGCCGCTGATGCCGGCGACAGAGGAAAGAAGATCCCCAAGGGGTACCTCCCGCTGGCGCTGGTGGGCGAGAAGGGAGACGGCGATGAGCGGGTGGTGGTGCGGATCGATGCGCTCAAGGAGCCGTGCATGGCGGCGCTGCTGGAGATGGCCGCGCAGCAATTCGGCTACGGCCAGCCCGGCGTCCTCAGGATCCCCTGCGACGCACACCAGTTCCACCAAATGGTCACGGCCATGTGCAGCAAGAGCAAAGCCACATAGGATAAGATTGGAAGAGGGATGCAGTAGCTCAAATTATAATTATCTCACCTCACATGCGCATGCTTTCTAGGTTTATTTAGTTACGGACCGAACAATTCGTAGTATTGCAGATAGTCCATATAACTGAAACAAATTTGGTGTTTCAGCGAGGTGGTTCTCTTCTCTGAATATCGTTTTGCGTTCGTTGCGCTCTGTTTTCTTTCACATTGACTCTTGACTATAGCATAGCACTGACTCCGCCTGCGGCGATGCGCTCCTGAATCGGCTATTCCCCTGTCTACCCCTGAAACCCTCGATTGGCGGTGGCGGCTCGGCCATTCCCGCACGGCCGTCCCCCTCATTCTTCACTTTTCGCACCCCCAGGCGACCCCACTTCGCCGGCCTTCTACCTGACGCCGGGCACCACCCTGCTGCGCTGGCCTGTGCCGTGACGCCGGAGAGGAGGAAACCCCCGCCCGCACCACGCTGCGCCGCTCTGCCCCGTGACGCCGGAGTGGGGGACACCACCGCGCTGTGCCGGCCTGCCCCATGATGCTGGTTGCAGAGGGGAGGACACCGCGACCACCATGGCAACGAGCCTAGGCTCGCTTTATGATTTATAAATGTCATGTGTCATTCATCAGGGTGGGTCTCACCTGCTAGCCCGTGAGACCTGGTTTCATATAATTTTTTTTCCAAAGTGAGTTCCAAGTAACCTGGTCTCATATAATGTCATGTTCCGTAGTTTTTGTTTGTGTAGCAAACTGACATTCCACCTGATTGGATGGTTCAGAGAACTCTTCCATCATTTAACTTCCCCTGATTAGACAATTCTTCCTAATGGATACAATTGGAAACCACCAATTTACGCAAATCATTTGATGATGCTGCACACTAAGCTCAAGTTCAGAAACTACAGATAACCACGAAGCAGCTTCTAGTTCTAAGCACTGTCAAATCAAGTAGGCAGGTAACCTTTGCTCGCTATAACTGAACACGTACATTTGGCCTTCCAAGTAGAGAGTGTACAGCTCTAGTTTTGTTGGCTCATTTGTTGTTTGTAGACATCTGAACTGGAAGAAAACATTGGCAATAGCGTACAAAGTTCTCAGCGGTCGTTGACAATGAGCTGTGAGAACGTTGAGGAGGTGGAAGGCGAAGCTGAGAAGAAGAAAACAGAGTCCCAATCTCCCAGAAAGATAAAACACCGAAGCAGTCCAAGAAAAGGAAGGAAATGACGCCAAGGTAAGATGAATTGGAATCTTTTACAAATATCCTTGTGTTCAGACTTCAGAAGCAGGGCAAGTGCAACTATTGCAAACAAGATCTTTTATGTGAATAAAAACTTGGTATATCATCCTTGCTGAAGAATTTGACCACCTGCAGGAGCAACCCCAATAAGATCAATGATGATAACAAGCAGTCAACCCTTCAAGATACAACAGATGAGGAGGACAGCAGTAATTGTGCCCTCGTTGCTGGGAGGTTTGACCCTGAGAAGATTAGAGATGCTTTTCCTGAAATGATAATTACGGATGGGCTCCCATTTGCATTTTCCGAGAAACCAGGATTTACAAAGTTAATGTCAAAGGCACGTCCTCGCTTTACTGTGCCATCTAGGAGAACCACTATCAGTTATTGTGTCGACATTTACTATTGTGAGAAAGTGAAACTGAAGAAAATTCTTCAAAGAATCTTGTGATAGGGTCAGCCTAACAACCGACACCTGGACATCTATGCAACAGCAGAGCTATATCTGTGTTACGGCTCATTTCCTTGACACTGACCGGAAGCTACATAAGCGGATTATTGGGTTCTTCTTGGTGGGTGGTCGTAAGGGGGAGACAATGAGGACATCAAGAGGTGTTTGCTTGATTCGGGTTTAGAGAAAGTGTTCTCCATAACTGTTGACAATGCATCAGCAAATGATGGCACCATAAGTTACATGCGGAGGGTCATGAACAATGCTAAAACCAGCATAGCAGAAGGACAATATATTCACATGAGATGTGCAGCCCACGTCATAAACTTGATTGTTTCAGATTGCCTAAGATAGTTGGACATCTCAATGCAGCGAACCCGTGCTGCTGTCCGTTTTATCAGAAATTCTCCATCAAGAATTCACTCGATTTAAAAGGTGTGGTGACTTGGAAAAGGAGGAGAGCAAAACCATCTTACCACTTGATATGTGCACAAAATGGAACTCCACATACCTAATATTGAAAACTGCAGCCACATATGAGAAATTCTCACGGTAGACGACCAAGAGACTAATGGTTCAAACTAGTGGTTGGGGCGCGCCCGTGGCGCGCCGCCTGAGCGGAAGCTCGGCGGTGCCAGATGGGATAGCGCCCCTTTCACTTTCCTGTTTGGGCCATGCATGACACATGTTTATGCAATGGTTTCTTACAACGCAAAAAGTTGACACCGAGGAAAATGAATCTTAAGAGACCTACCACAACTATTAAAAAACAAGATTAGAGCAGCTGAGCTGTGTCCTTTCATAACTAATCCGAGCAGATCTTTCACAGGGTAAAACGAAGACGAATAATCTAAAAGCTAGCACAAGTTACCCGGGAAGTATGCAAGGCACGGCTGCCCCTAACTCGCTGCCCTTGGCCAGGCCTTGCGTGAACCCGCTGCTTCGCTCTACCTCCACTCTGAGCAGTCGTTGCAGCCAGCAAGCGTGGCTCCTCCTCCGCTGTCGCAAACGCCCAACCCTCTCTCCAAGGCCACCGCCCCCTGCTTCCTCCTCACACTCTAGGGCGTGAGTTGGGAGCTCCTCTCCCATAGCAATACACACCCTGACTAATATGTAGATAACAAAATAATACTCCATAGCAATGCACATAATCAATGTGTAAATCATCAAGTTTACGGCATCATTGTGAACCCACCTAGTTTTCAGCTCGCCAAACAGTCATCACAATTCTTGCAGGCATAATGATGAGCAAAGACAGAATGGAATCCAAACAGACAATGAATCCTGTGACAATTAGCTGCAGGATTGATCACAATCAAATATCTCCCTGTTATTGCAGAACATGCTACATCTAGAGTTACTAAACTGAATCATTTAGCTATTTTTGAATGCGGTAATCGAATTCATCCTTTTGAAGGTTCAAAGGAATTGTCTAATACATTATTTTGTTAATTTATTAAGTACTCCCATAATCATACCACTTGTATCTATCCTTATCTTAACAAGGATATGAATTTAATCATATTCATTTCAGTTAAAATATGTGGTAATAACATGGTTCCAGAAATATTACAGTAACTAATGCATATTGGATTTGTCTCCAGCAATGCTGGCAAACTATTCCAAATAGTTTAGAATGGCCTGAAATTTGAAATAATTAGAATGACCCTAAAATTACAAAAAAATATCAAATATATAGGGTACAAAGAAGGGAACATATTTGCAAGTGAGATATGAAGTATCTAAATGGTGAATTGTTACGGTGCTCGATTTCTACAGTATCACATAGTTGAAAAGAGGTGTAAACGCATGCATTGAACTAATTCAGTGTGCAATAGGAAATCTGACTAAAAGTGGTTTTCATCTATGGCCACTACAAAACAACAATTGTTAGGAGCTGGACAGTTAAAAAGAAATGCAAATCCACATGCTGGTAATGGTATCTTTTAAAGGTTTTCATAAAAAATAAATGAACATAGTACCTCAGCGGTTTTAATTATTTGGTTCGACTTTCTGACCTACTATTTCCACCCATTTGTATGCTGGTTATGATATCTTTTAAAAGCTTCCATACAAAAATGAGGGAAGTACCTCACTGGTTTTAATTATTTGGTTCGACTTTCTAAGTTACTATTTCCACCCATTTGTATCATCTTGCACAAGTCGTTTGATGAGCTTATGGAGAATCAATACATCCTTATTTTCTTACTTAGAAAATGCAGGTTATGATATGATTATCTTCAGGTTTTCTGACAATCTTTTATATGTTCCAACTAAAACCATGGTGCCAGTCTCATGATCCTCCAAATTTGGCCGGGCGCAAAATCAGTGAACTTATAATCAACACTAATGAAACAACGTCACAACATGAAAGAGATGTGCAAAAAACTAAAATACTATGTGCTGAAATCTAAACGAACAGAAATCTATACCTCTAAGCATTTTGTTGTTCTCCTTGATGTACTTGTCCCAGTCCAGCGACTCGTCCTTCTCCAGTTTCTTCACAACACCATTCGCCTTCCGTTGAGGTAAAGCTTATGAAATGTCAGATGGTCCAATTCAGATGATATTGACAAACTACGACATGTTAATTCCATATAAGAAAATGCTACTGGTTGTAGGAACCAAATTGCAGTGCCAAACTCTCACCTAGATTCGAGATCATTAGATGAGATAAATCACAAGAACAGAAATTTATAACACAGCATCAACAAAATTTTGTAGCAACAGAGCCTACACCTGTATATCATGAAAACAGAAGCAAATCACCTCAGGCCATCTTCTTATAGGTACCTGTAGACCCATCACTCCTCCCTGTCTTCTTCTTGATTTATAGCTAACCCTGCTCATCAAATAGTGGTCATACCTTTGATTTTAGTATCTTATCAAATTATTGCAAAGTACTAACGATCTATACCAGATACAGAACCAGTCTATTTATGAACATATAGAAGTAGACGGTTACCTTATTTGTCCCTCAAGATCACCGGGGAGGGACGGTGACAAGTAAGTCTTCAAGGATGCCTAAATATATTAACACAACAACAGTTCAATTTCTGTAAGTGAAACAATGAAAAAGCTCAGTGTGTAAGCCTAATTAATCTAGTCACAATATGTAACCAGAAGTCGTTATTTGCACAAAATAGAGAGGCACACTTTCTTCAGGTCCAATTTTCATAAATCAATTCTTATTAATTATATAATGCCACGAATTTAACTGAAGTAAAACCAAGCATGTATGTGCTCGGACTATCATAAGTGCCATTAAAAACCAAAGTGTACAATGCTCCAGGTTTGCTAGGGAGACAGGCACAAGGGACAAAGGACGTGCACCTGAAACATGTTGCAGTTTGCTTCAGTCTCCCTCTCAAGGACCAACCTAGAAACATATTCTGCAAACCTCTGTGGCTCCTCCATGTCAAGTTTTCCACCTATATTTGACAAGCACCTAAAAAGATGGAATTGACATCAGCCATAAATCATAAATTCTAGGCAAAGAAAAGAGAACTACGAATAAGCCAGTGTTGTCACATTCAGTTTGACAGTACACATAACCTTTAAAATCATCAGGGAATAAGTAACCGAATATGGCTACCTTCAAGAAACTGGAAGAAAAGAATTGTACTCTTGAATATAACAACACAACAGAACTTCAGTTAGAGATAATAATGCCCAAACAAGCACACCTTTCGACATACCATTTCATACACCATCATTAACATTTCCCTTTAAGAACTCCAATGCCTTCAAGGATAAAAGGAGTCATCGTATACATACATGATAGATAGTACATTAAACTATGCTACCAATGAAGTATGAACTGCAAGCAGATCTCTGCAAAATAAATGACCAATGAATCGTCAGAAACAACCTCTGAATATAGGCGACAAGAAAAGAAATCTCACTTGTATATTTTCGGTTTCAATACATGCACCATGGCAATCTTTGGTAAAGTAGGAAAAATGCTCATAATTATGTATTAATCATAGTTCAGGGTATGTAAGTTAAATTTTGCTGGGCAATTATTTGTATGGCTCCATTGAGCAATGACTAATTTTGATATCCCCAACACGAATCCCTAGAAACAGGATATAGATACTTCTTGCTGGAACAAAAATGAATCAAAGGATTGGTCTATATTTAGGAAGCAATGTTGCATGTTTGTGTGCGCACAACATAACAAAAGTCTGAAATCTCTCAAAACAGCAGCGTGTACCACCCAAAACAGATTTGATAGTTTCACAACCAACAAGATAAATCAAAACCAGTCTAGAGCAGCAGCAGGGAGAGGGGCAGAGACACGACCTTGTGTAGGAAGTAGTCGAGGTCAAGATCACGACGGTGTCCTCATCAAGCTCATCGGCTTGCGCTTGGGTCCCGGTCACCCAATCAGTAGAGGTGAGGGTCAAAGCTCGAGAGAAGTAGAGAGGAGGAGGGAGGGAGGGAGGGATGAACTCACCGGTGCAAAGAAGGCATGGCCCAATGCACCGTGTGCACCTCATGGCCATCGGGCGTGGGAGGACCGTCCATGAGGCGGACTGAAAATTCTGAAATTCTAAAAGGTTCCGCATCAAAAATTAATCATACAGACTGAAAATTAAGATAGTTTCACTGCTTAGTGCTGAAATAACAGCGGCAAATTGATCCTAAACAGCGGCAAATTAAGAAACTCGCATGCCTTTTTTATGTAGAACAGCACCAACTGCAAAAAGAAAATAAATCCAGAGAAACAGAAGAAGCTACTGGCCTGAGTTAATTGTCCACGCCGGACACCACTGATAGTTGTGCTCCTTCACCAGCAAAGTACAAATTAGATAAGGGTCCAATTAACATTTCACGGCCAAATAAAATAATCAGATATGTGGATCATACCTCCCCATGGTAGCTAGGGAGACCTTACTATTGAGCAACATCATGGCACGAAGGCGCATACAGTTTCTACGTTAGTAGGGAATGGAGTACTACCCACTGCATGGCAATCAATTGGCAGAACACTGATGTACGGATTTATCAACTTTACTCTCAAGACATGAAGCGACTATAATACAACTACTTGTTGCCGATTAGAATCCAAAGTTCAGGTATCAGGCAGTAGTAGTAAGCTAAGATGAACATCTAGGAAAAAAAAGGTCTCTCCACAAAGTAGGCACATCAAAGTAATTCATGAAGCAAATCATGTGAAACATATTAAGGTGTAGTAGTAAGACGGCAGAGACGTTCCTGATTAAGAGAGGATGTGCCGAGGGATATAGAGAGAGAAGACAGAAGAAGGGAGTGAGGGCATCCGCCAACGCCACTGTTCCTCGTTGTTGCTATGCTTGTGCCGATCTGGTGGCCGCGTGCCCAGGCCTGCTTCGCCACCGGCCACCGCTCAACCAGACGAGCCCCGCTTGGGAGGAAGTGACAGAGCTCGAGCAGCAGCACGCGGAGGACAAAACCCTAGCAACGGGGGAGGGTTGCTCGCCAGCGCTAGTTGCCCCGAGCTTAGACGAGCCGCCGGATGCTGCCTGAGCCTCGCCGGCGACGAAGGGGACGCTGCTCCTAAAACCCTAGCCATGGCTAATGGTCGGGAGCGAGCGTGGAAGGCTTGTAGCGACGGATTTGGATGGATGGAGGAAGGAGCGGCGCGAGGGGAAGTCGTTGGTGTGTCACCCGCCGCCGGGACTTGCCGGAATCGGCTGGCGTGGGTGGTGGCGGCGGCGGCGAGGGGTCATGGGGGGAGAGAGAGCTCACGAGAGAGGAGACGAGGGGAGGCTTGCGTGTGAGCGATGAAAAAAGCAGGGATCGATGGGCATCACATTTAACTTTTTTTTTCCTTCGGTATAGTAGAATCGATGTGGCATAGCCTAGAGGACGCTCTTTACGCGACTATTATTGGGTTGTATGCCTCCCACAGAGGCGAAAGCTGAACCATCTACCTCACCAAATCATTTGGAATATTATTTATTATCATGGAGTAGAAAAGCAGAAACATCTAGATAATCAAAGGCATATTTTTTAGAAATGCATGATCTAGGTAATCACAAACAAATTGACTTTAGTTAAATGCATCCCGTAGGATCTTATTAATTAATACCTCCTTCGGTACAAAATATATTCCACCTCTTTTACACTGCATGATATCAAAACAACACTGAGCTTATATCTTCGTGATGAAAGCTCCAGTCATACTATGTTACTAAAAATAAAAAATCATAATTCCTGATGAAAGCAGTTTTACTGATAAAATCTAGTCTTATAACTTCGCTCATGTGTTCAGTATAATGTATAAAGTCTCTTATGACCAAACTGAAGAAATTAGACTGCAAACAACACATAGAATTTGGTTCAATTATTATAGAAAGAACTTGTCAATCTTTGCTACAGAAGCAGAACTTGTGACATAAACTAAACTAAACCAGGCACCGCAAGGAATTTGTTTTCCAGATCAAAATAATTACATAAACACAAGGAAAACTTCAAGCTTCAGGCACTCCACGAAATCACAACTTAGGCTACTAGCAAGCGATTCAGGGCGCGTTGTCACACGACAGTGTAAAACTTCAATGGTTCGGCTGAAAGCGGTTCATTAAGTGAATCTCCTCGGCAATCCTGATAACCTTTTGGTTGTCCACCGGAACCAACCAAGTGATCAGTGTCGTGGATCCAGGACCCATGACCACGCCAGGCGGGAAAACGAGCTGGGGCCTCCATGGTATGTGCGTAGGAGAAGCCTCGCAGGTCGCTGATGAAGCAACTGAGGAGGGGAGCGCTATAGCGGTGGTGTGAGTGAAAGCGGCATAAAAAGTGGATGTTGGATACGATGCGATGTTGGCGCTTGCAGATGAGGGAGGCACGGGGGAGTGAGGACGGCTGCTGGAGGAGGCGGAGGAGATTCTCAGAGAGTAGGTTTTCATCGCCCTCGACATCTTGCCCTCCTCCCTCGACATATTGCCCTCCTCACAGCTCGTGTGGCAGGGGGAAATGGTCAAGTGATCAGCATTGTGGACCTGCATTTGCACAAACACCTAGTCAGTAGTTTAGCCAGGCCATATGCCTATTCATCAGGGAAAATGTTAATTTTGCACCAAATACATTACGGGGAGTGGCTTTTTAGAACCCGGGTGCATAGGCACCCTCTTATCTCCACCACGCGTCCAGAATTTAGCTTGTTGAGATCTGTGCCACGTCCTGTAGCATGCATTATATTAGCAGGTCTAACTGTATACTAATCGCGCGGAGACCAATAAATTTGAAACCAAACAGAGCCTAGCCTCGCATTATACGTCATAGGTTGATTCCGCCTAGTGAAAAAGAGAGACGTGAGAGCTGGCATGTGTCGGCTTGTGTTTCAAACAAGCGAAGGGCAATGCCAGATTGGACGTTGCCTCCCAATTCACACCTTGGTCACTAATACTGCTTTCTTGATATCCGGAATGGAGTAATAAGATAACGGGAGCTGACGCTGATGTGAAACCCATAGGGACCCACGTTGGCCTGAGCAAGCTATGCAACACGTGAAGGGATGGTAATCTAAAATGAGATACAGATCTTTGCATGCACACCGTCTATGTGTTGTCACTTCGACTGGGACCCGTGTGACCTCCTACCAGGCCTACCTCTGCACGCTACGTCCTGCCAGCGGCCCTGTTTGTCTGCTTAAAAAGTCTACTTAATTAAATTGGGACTGCAAAAGGTCTGCAGCTGGGCAGGAACAGCACGAATCTTATCGCCGCTGTATGGGGTAGATTAGAGGGTGCCGGGACTCCCGGGTGCTACGGCACCTTTTCGATACGTTAAAATAGCATCTTCAATTAACATAGAGCAGTATAAATCAAGATAAACTTAAATGAGCATTTGATTAACCTTAAGGAAGTTGACTCTTTAGTGTTCCTTCAAAACTGTAGCTCTAGTACCATATACTAAAATGGATGCTCCATGATACAAAGTCTTCCAGGCAAGATCATTCCAAGGATTCAACCCATCTTGAGCTCCCTGCTCAAACACAAACAACATTGCAATTAATTGATAAGTCCATATCTTAATTGCAAAACCAAGAGTGAGTTTTCAGTAGTACAAACCAATTCATGTCTTGGGAAGCATGGATCACATAGTCAAGTAAGCAGTCATCATGAACCAAGATGCCTCGTGTTTCCGATCATTAGTTAGAAAATGACGTGAAAGGATGGGAGTGACTCGACAAGGAAAAGATAGGCCCATGTAACGCAGAGTGACCCCAAGGCATGTGTAATGTCCTCGGTTTCGATGTTGCATGGGAAGTAGGGATTTTCCAAGGTATGCACAATGGATATGAAGTGATATGTACATGAAGTCCTAGGAAGCATATATGCAAATAAACCATCCCACTACATGATGATGAATGGAATTAGCTATGAGTGCTAAGCTCTACATGATGAATAAATGGGTGGTATGAAAAGTGAGAAAGTATAAGCCTAAGAAATAAGACTCATCTCGCTATAAATTAAGACCAAGAGCTTGATAGAGAGAAAACATGGCACCTATCTTGTTCTTCTTTACTTCTTTCTTTTTTCCTTTTTTCTTTTTCTTTTTTCCTTTTTCCTTTTTTTTTCTTTTTTCTTTCCTTTTCTCTGCCCTACAAAAGCTTGAAAGGTGCCAACAAGAGCTCTAATAAATGAAAATAAAAGCAAAAATGGTTGGCAAGTTTCAACAAGGGCTAATAATGATGGCTAATATTCCTCCTTAAAAGATGTGCAAAGCAAAATATGAATGTGCATGGCAAAAGAATCCACTACTTGGAATATCAAATGAGGAGTTGCTATGATAGGTAGATATGGTGGACTCATTGGAAAACTGAAGTGGCTTAACGGGAGTTTCTCTCTTTTTTTCTTCTATTCTTTGGGGGTAATTTTACTTGTTGACCTTTTTTTTCTCTCATGGTTGATTCAACTGTTCTATCAACCTTGGTTTCTTACCTCTCACATCTCACTCTTTTTAGTGAGAAACTCCACAAGGGGTTCGGATGTACCGGCGGAGTATGCTAGATCCCAATGTAGGAAATGCAATGCCAAGTACCGATGAGGCTAGCAACATAAGATAAAAGGATGATCGGCTTGGAGAACATCTTGTCACAATGAAATGCAAACCTGAAAATGTAAACTTATGAAAAGGTTGTGGAAGCATAGTGAACTCGAAAACCATCTGCGAGAGCACATTTAGTCCTGAACTAGCAAGCACACCACCATGTCCTCATGGATGACCACGAAGCTTTAAGTGAAGTATTTTGATGCATAGCAAAGCGAAGATAAGAACACCTACACAGAATATTAAATATTGAGTACACCATAAATTTCTTCCAGGAACAAACAAAGAAAGACTGAAATGCCATTAACTTATTTGTCAACTTGTGAGAAGATAAGTGGTGTTGAGAAGAAATCTTGAATTAATGATTTAGGAAAATTATTTTCCGAGAAAGAAAAAAAAGCTGAATTTTAAATTCATTTCAGTGCCTATGTCTGAATATCTGATATGTCATGAGGCTAATTGGATTTCTTACTGAATATCTGAATATCTGAACAAAGTGCGTAAGAGTTTAACCACAAAGATCAAATGTATATATTTACCAGATGTATGTGCATGAAGAACATCACACAAGACCGTCATGTGAGAACTATGCATCATGCATGGATGGACTGAGTGTTACAAGGGTAGAAAAATGTACAACTCCAAGATAGAGAGTCCTGCACAGTGAATGGAAACAGAGAACTGTTAGCAGCAATGAGGCAAAATAAAACTTAAAAAGTGTTTTTCTTTTTGTGTGTGTGATCATAAAAAAGCAAGGTTATTAACTGGGGATATATACAAGCAAGGTAACATCAGGGTGTCGATGAACATACTGTAGATTGAAATTTCTGAACAATGCATAAAACTATTGAAGTACAGTATGATTATGCATGTACTAACCAGATTATGGACAGAATGGAAGATACAGATTGAGATCTCCAGCATTTCTTCAGCTGGACTGAACTTAATTATGTCATGACAACTTGCTTACCAGGTATGCCTGGACCGACAGGACCACGCCGTTTACCCGGGTTGATCTAAAAAGACCAGAGCAACATTGTAACATTAACTTCTGATTGTACATTTGTAAGTGAATTATGGAACAGATCAACCAGAGTAACGCACTTACAAAGCATCACCCTTTAGTAAGTGAGGTTAGTTTGCACGTAAGCAGCTTTGCAGCGTGTAAATCATCTGGACAAGTGACATCCTAACTTAGTGTTGGCTATAAAAAATTGCACAAGTATTCCATGAACAGCAATGGTTTTTTTTGTGTGTGTGTGCAGAAGTAGGTACTTACTGCTGGTAGTTCCCAGAACAAACTATATTAAGAAAACTTCAGAATTTTTTATGAGATTCAGCACAACTTCAAAAGGTCACATGATGAATTTGTGAAACTTCATGTTGCTGTAGTAATTATGATCCATTTCCTTGTAATGAAACTTGTAGAGCTCCTACATCTGGTTCAGAAGAAAGTCAGACAAATGTTGATCTTCTAAGAGAATTCACAGGCTTTCCCCTAGTTTGCTTATAGAAATTATTTGCTTCCGAGAAATATAAATGTCCCTATTGTTTAATCAAAGACAATATTAAAGCATGCAACAACTTCAAGATTGGTACAACATTTAATCTTAAAAAGTTTACTTAGCACAACTAGGGAACGATTATTTTTGTTTTCTGAAATCATCGAGGTATCTATACTATATCTAGAGCAGTCTTAAAGTTTCATTTTACATGTAAGCACTTACCAAATCTATAACACTGGTAGGAATCCTACAAGTGTTGGAGTGAGTACTACAAGTGTGCAAAAATGTATAGTTCCAGGATGGAATCCTGCACAATAAATGGAAACAGAGCATTGTTCAGATTATGCAGTAAAAACAAGGTCTGAAGATTAACTGTATATACTTACCAGATTTATGTACAGGCAGGGGATGCCACAAGACCCTCATGTGAGAACTCTGCATGGATGGATCGAGTGAGTCCTTGAATGGCACAAAACTATGCAAATCCAAGGTAGAGCCCTGCACAGAGTATCAAAACAAGTGGGTTATATTCAGAAAACTCGTTACTTAGTAATGAGGCAAAAAAAAAACTGAAAATATGTTTTCACAAGGGTAATTGCGGACAGAGATAAACAAGGAAGTATTAGTATTTGTTGACATGAAGGGGAAGTGTCTAGAAAAAGGTGGACTAACATACTGCAGATTATATTCCTAGACAGTAAATTGAACTATTGGATTATGGGTTGATGAGGCATGTACTAACCAGATCATGCACAGAATGTAAGATGCTATTCATGCTCGCACTGGCAACTGAGTGTCCGAGGACCGAGTGTCTGAGTTTTTCAACCAGGCTAGAGGATGCATAAATCGAAAAGCCAAAAAGCAAGCCCTGCACAGAGTATTAAAAGAAGCGGTTTATTGAGATATTACCATAAACCAAACATAAAGGTGAATGGCTTTGATGTTTATGCGGTTAGAAAAAACAAAGGGAATTCGTGTGTAGGTACTAGGAACGAGTACTAGAGAGCAAATAAGTGTTTTGTTTACCTTGGTTTTGTCAGATTTGACTTTACTGGAATTGTCTCTGAAACTTGCTGCACTGCAAAGAAGATAAAATCCTGCAGATTGAGTAGATGGAAACAGAAAAAGCTGTTATTCAGTAATAATAAGGTAAAGCAAAGAAAATAAATGGTTTGACAGTGTGAACAGTTAAAGTAGTGGATTCATATACCGTAAAATAAATTTCTAAGCAGGGCATGGATTTATTGTTGGAGTATGGGATGATTACAGTATAAATGGTTATACTGTAATTGCCCCTGAAATTTGCTCCACCGCAAAGTGGATAAAATCCTGTATAGTAGATGGAAACAGAAAACTGTATGATGTGTGGGGCCAGGAAAAAGCAAACGTTAGTTAGGGACAAGATGTGAACAGTCAAAGTACGTATATTGGAGTTATGGGATGATTACGCACATGATGGATGAATGATGATACATTGGTGCTTGCACTGGCAAAAACTGATGAGTGCCTGAGAACGAACTACACTTTGCAAACAGAGAGACTTCTACGAGGCTGATGATGTACCACCAATCAAGAAGAGAAAAAGGGAAACCTGCACATAAGATTAAAACAAGTGGGTTTTTCAGTTCAGATGAAACGACAATAATTCTTAAAAACCAAACGGAAAAAAAATCTGAATAATTTCGAAGCTAACGAGGTTAGCAAAAGCAAAGGGAACTTGTGAGTAGGAAGTGAGAATGAGAAGAGGATGAGGACATGTTTGTTACCTTGGACGGATTCGTGAGATTATGATTATTGGAATTTCCCCTATTAACCTGCGGCACTGCCTTTTAAGCTCCTCGCTATTGTCAGCACGGACATCTAGTACTCGCAGGGATTTTTGGAGCCTGTCCTCAGGAAGTGATTTGATGCCCGGGCAGCCCTTGATCACTATTTCCTGCAGAGAACTCGGGACACTAGTAGAAAACAGGGCTATGGTCCAGTCCGGCTCAGCCCATTACTCCCGGTTCAGTCTAGAACCGGGACCAATGTGGGCATTGGTCCCGGTTCATGAGCCCAGGGGGCCGGCCGGGCCACGTGGGCCATTGGTCCCGGTTCGTCTGGACCTTTTGGTCCCGGTTGGTGGAACGAACCGGGACCAATGGGCCTCGCTCCTGACCCACCACCATTGGTCCCGGTTGGTGGCTTGAACCGGGACCAAAGGCTTCCCTTTAGTCCCGGTTCAGGTCATCAACCGGGACCAATGAGGTGCCTATATATACCCCCTCACGCAAGAGCAGAGCACAGTGCTCTGTTTTTTCTGGCCGAGGGGGAGAGGGCTTTGTGGTGCTCTAGCTCACCTCCTATGCACATGAGGTGTTCGATGGAATGCCCGAGCCACACTACTTAAGCTTTCTCCTCTCGAAGCTCGACCTACAAGCTCCATTTTCCTCGAGATTTGTCTAGATTTAGCGGTCCGTCATGCCCCGTTCCCGTCTTCACCGCCGTCGATCACCCGCGCCGATCTCATCACCGACACCATCGTGGTGAGCCTCTTGTTCTTATCTTCTTTCTGAAAGGAAAAATATTCTTACTTGTATGTTTAGATAGATACTTGTATAATTTTCTTACATTTATTATTGCATCTTATATAGTGCGATGGTTTTGGTATCCGCCCCCGTCGGCCCTCGTCCTGTCTATGATTCGGATTTGGTATGTATATTATCTTTATAACTATTGGTTCATTTATTGTTTATGAAAATTATGCCGACCAACGTGACATAGATTTTATTTATCTAGGATGTATGTGAATCGGAAATGCCAACCGACCTTATTGTCGAGAGGTTAAATTTAGTTGAAGAAGAAAACAATTTGTTGAAGGAAAAAATAAAAAAAATTGAGGAGGAGAAGATGATATTGGAGTCGCATGTTGCGGATGTCGTCGATGATCACAAGATCAAGATGGATGCAATGCGTTTGAAGATTAGAAAGATTAAAAAATATGCCATTCATACCGAGGCTTGGTATCATTATGCCGTTGGATCAATTGTTACCTTGGTTGCGATTATGATCGCATTTGTTTTCGCATTGAAATGTTTTACATAGTTTCAATGTATGGTTTAATTAATTAGATGCTCTGGAGAGCTATATGTTGTTAGATGAGAACTATGTATGCACTTTGTTTTTAATGTGATGATGAACTTCTATTAATTTGGACACTTAATTATATATAATGCACGCAGATGAACCGGCAATGGATGTACGGTGACAGACACACCCGCGAGTACATTAAGGGCGTGCATGAGTTTCTCGATGCGGCTGAGGCAAACAAGCAGAATGGTTTTATGTGTCGTCCATGCACTGAATGTGGGAATACGAGGTCTTACTCTAACCGGAAAATCCTTCACTCCCACCTGCTTTACAAGGGTTTCATGCCACACTATAATGTTTGGACGAGGCACGGAGAAATAGGGGTTATGATGGAAGACGACGAAGAAGAAGACTACGATGACAACTATGTGCCCCCTGAATACGGTGATGCTGCAACGGGGGGAGCTGGTGAAGATCAAGAGGAACCAGACGATGTGCCCAATGATGCTGCCACCGGGTGAAGCTGCTGAAGATCAAGAGGAACCAGACGATGTGCCCGATGATGATGATCTCCGCCGGGTCATTGTCGATGCAAGGACGCAATGCATTAGTCAAAAGGAAGCTGAAGTTACTTGATACGTTAGTGCACCATGCTTAACGGATTAGAATCGGGACTTCAAAGACGTTTTGAACGTCATGGACCATATGAGATGTTCCAGGAGTTGAAGTTAATATTTCAAGCAAATACCCGAGTTGAGAGATATGAAGTCTCCAACAAGTTCTATAGCTAAAAGATGGAGGAGAATCGCTCAACTAGTGAGCATGTGCTCAGATTGTCTGGGTACTACAATCGCTTGAATCAAGTGGGAGTTAATCTTCCAGATAAGATAGTGATTGACAGAATTCTCTAGTCACCATCACCAAGTTAGTAGAACTTCGTGATGAACTATAATATGCAAGGGATAACAGAAACCATTCCCAAACTCTTCGTAATGCGGAAATTGACAAAGGTAGAAATCGAGAAAAACATCAAGTGTTGATGGTAGACAAGACCACTAGTTTCAAGAAAAGGGCAGAGGGAAGAAGGGGAACTTCAAGAAGAACAACAAGCAAGTTGCTGCTCAAGTGAAGAAGCCCAAGTCTGGTCCTAAGCCTGAGACTAAGTGTTTCTACTGCAAAGGGACTGGTCACTGGAAGCGGAACTACCCCAAGTGATTGGCGGATAAGAAGGATGGAAAAGTCAACATAAATATATTTGATATACATGTTATTGATGTGTAGTTTACTAGTGTTTATAGCAAACCCCTCAGTATTTGATACTAGTTCAGTTGCTAAGATTAGTAACTCGAAACGGGAGTTGCAGAATAAACAGAGACTAGTTAAGGGTGAAGTGATGATGTGTGTTGGAAGTGGTTCCAAGATTGATATGATCATCATCGCACACTCCCTATACTTTCGAGATTAGTGTTGAACCTGAATAAGTGTTATTTGGTGTTTGCGTTGAGCATGAATATGATTTGATCATGTTTATTGTAATACGGTTATTCATTTAAGTAAGAGAATAAATTGTTGTTCTGTTTACATGAATAAAACCTTATATGGTTACACACCCAATGAAAATAGTTTGTTGGATCTCGATCGTAATGATACACATAATCATAATATTGAAACCAGAAGATGCAAAGTTACTAATGATAGTGCAACTTATTTGTAGCATTGCCGTTTAGGTCATATTGGTGTAAAGCGCATGAAGAAACTCCATGCTGATGGGCTTTTGGAATCACTTGATTATGAATCACTTGATGCTTGCGAACCATGCCTCATGGGCATAAGACTGCGAGCAACTGACTTATTGGAAATAATACATACTGATGTATGCGGTCCGATGAGTGTTAAGACTCACGCGGCAGTATCGTTATTTTCTGAACCTTCACAGATGATTTGAGCAGATATGGGTATATCTACTTAATGAAACATAAGTCTGAAACATTTGAAAAGTTCAAAGAATTTCAGAGTGAAGTGGAAAATCATCGTAACAAGAAAATAAAGTTTCTACGATCTGATCGTGGAGGAGAATATTTGAGTTACGAGTTTGGTGTACATTTGAAACAATGTGGAATAGTTTCGCAACTCACGCCACCCGGAACACCACAGCGTAATGGTGTGTCCGAACGTCGTAATCGTACTTTACTAGATATGGTGCGATCTATGATGTCTCTTACTGATTTACCACTATCATTTTGGTTATGCATTAGAGACAGCTGCATTCACGTTAAATAGGGCACCATCAAAATCCGTTGAGACGACGCCTTATGAACTTGTGTTTGCAAGAAACCAAAGTTGTCGTTTCTTAAAGTTTGGGTTGCGATGCTTATGTGAAAAAGTCAACCTGATAAGCTCAAACCCAAATCGGAGAAGTGCGTCTTCATAGGATACCCAAAAGAAAAATGTTGGGTACACCTTCTATCACAGATCCGAAGGCAAATTCGTTGCTGAGAATGGATCCTTCAGAGAAGGAGTTTCTCTCGAAAGAAGTGAGTGGGAGGAAAGTAGAAAACTTGATAAGGTAATTGTACCTTCTCCCTTATTGGAAAGTAGTTCATCACAGAAATCTGTTCTTGTGACTACTACACCAATTAGTGAGGAAGCTAATGATGATGATCATGTAACTTCAGATCAAGTTACTACTGAATCTCGTAGGTAAACCAGAGTGAGATCCGCACCAGAGTGGTACGGTAATCCTGTTCTGGAAGTCATGTTACTAGACCATGACGAACTTGCGAACTATGAGGAAGCGATGATGAGCCCAGATTCCGCGAAATGGTTTGAGGCCATGAAATCTGAGATATGATCCATGTATGAGAACAAAGTATGGACTTTGGTTGACTTGCCCGATGATCGGCAAGCCATAGAAAATAAATGGATCTTCAAGAGGAAGACGGACGCTGATAGTAGTGTTACTATCTACAAAGCTAGAATTGTCGCAAAAGGTTTTCGACAAGTTCAAGGTGTTGACTACGATGAGAGTTTCTCACTCGTATCTATGCTTAAGTCTGTCCGAATCATGTTAGCAATTGCCGCATTTTATGAAATCTGGCAAATGGATAAACAAAACTGCATTCCTTAATGGATTTATTAAAGAAGAGTTGTATATGATGCAACCAGAAGTTTTGTCAATCCTAAAGGTGCTAACAAAATATGCAAGCTCCAGCGATCCATCTATGGACTGGTGCAAGCATCTCGGAGTTGGAATATACGCTTTGATAAGTTGATCAAAGCATATAGTTTTATACAGACTTGCGGTGAAGCCTGTATTTACAAGAAAGTGAGTGGGAGCACTACAGCATTTCTGATAAGTATATGTGAATGACATATTGTTGATCGGAAATAATGTAGAATTATTCTGTAAAGCATAAAGGAGTGTTTGAAAGGAGTTTTTCAAAGAAAGACTTCGGTGAAGCTGCTTACATATTGAGCTTCAAGATCTATAGAGATAGATCAAGACGCTTGATAAGTTTTTTCAATGAGTACATACCTTGACAAGATTTTGAAGTAGTTCAAAATGGAGCAGTCAAAGAAAGAGTTCTTGCCTGTATTACAAGGTGTGAAGTTGAGTAAGACTCAAAGCCCGACCACGGCAGAAGATAGAAAGAGAATGAAAGTCATTCCCTATGCCTCAGTCATAGGTTCTATAAAGTATGCCATGCTGTGTACCAGATCTATTGTATACCCTGCACTGATTTGGCAAGGGAGTACAATAGTGATCTAGGAGTAGATCACTGGACAGCGGTCAAAATTATCCTTAGTGGAATAAGGAAATATTTCTCAATTATGGAGGTGACAAAAAGGTTCGTCGTAAAAAGTTACGTCGATGCAAGTTTTGACACGGATCTGGATGACTCTAAGTCTCGATCTAGATACATATTGAAAGTGGGAGCAATTAGCTAGAGTAGCTCCGTGCAGAGCATTGTAGACATAGAAAATTGCAAAATACATAACGGATCTGAATGTGAAAGACCGTTGACTAAGATTCTCTCACAAGCAAAACATGATCACACCTTAGTACTCTTTGGGTGTTAATCACATAGCGATGTGAACTAGATTACCGAATCTAGTAAACCCTTTGGGTGTTGGTCACATGACGATGTGAACTATAGGTGTTAATCACATGATGATGTGAACTATCGATGTTAATCACATGGTGATGTGATCTAGATTATTGACTCTAGTGCAAGTGGGAGACTGAAGGAAATATGCCCTAGAGGCAATAATAAAGTTATTATTTATTTCCTTATATCATGATAAATGTTTATTATTCATGTTAGAATTGTATTAATCGGAAACACAATACATGTGTGAATACATAGACAAACAGAGTGTCACTAGTATGCCTCTACTTGACTAGCTCGTTAATCAAAGATGGTTATGTTTCCTAACCATGGACAAAAGAGTTGTTATTTGATTAACGAGATCACATCATTAGTTGAATGATCCGATTGACATGACCCATTCCATTAGCTTAGCACCTGATCGTTTAGTATGTTGCTACTGCTTTCTTCATGACTTATACATGTTCCTATAACTATGAGGTTATGCAACTCCCGTTTACCGGAGGAACACTTTGGGTACTACCAAACGTCACAACGTAACTGGGTGATTATAGGAGTACTACAGGTGTCTCCAAAGGTACATGTTGGGTTGGCGTATTTCGAGATTAGGTTTTGTCACTCCGATTGTCGGAGAGGTATCTCTGGGCCCTCTCGGTAATGCACATCACTTAAGCCTTGCAAGCATTGCAACTAAATGAGTTAGTTGCGGGATGATGTATTATAGAACGAGTAAAGAAACTTGCCGGTAACGAGATTGAACTAGGTATAGGAATACCGACGATCGAATCTCGGGCAAGTAACATACCGATGACAAAGGGAACAACGTATGTTGTTATGCGGTCTGACCGATAAAGATCTTCGTAGAATATGTAGTAGCCAATATGGGCATCCAGGTCCCGCTATTGGTTATTGACCGGAGACGTGTCTCGGTCATGTCTACATTATTCTCGAACCCGTAGGGTCCGCACGCTTAAGGTTACGATGACAGTTATATTATGAGTTTATGCATTTTGATATACCGAAGGTTGTTCGGAGTCCCGAGATGAGATCACGGACATGACGAGGAACTCCGGAATGGTCCGGAGATAAAGTTTGATATATATGATAATAGTGTTTGGTCACCGGAAGGGTTCCGGAAATCACCGGAAGGGGTTCCGGATGTTTCCCGAAATGTTTGGGTACGAGAACACTTTATTTGGGCCAAAGAGGAAAGCCCACATAGTTTTTGGAAAGCGCAAAAGGAAGTTTTGCGGAGTCCAGGGGCCAGACGCCAGGGTCCCTGGCGTCTGGGTCCAGACGCCGGGATCCCTGGCGTCTGGCCCTGGAGTCCGAGAAGGACTCTTGCCTATCGGGTGAAACCGACTTTGTGAAGGCTTTAACTCCAAGTTTCGACCCCAGGGCTCAAGATATAAATAGAGGGGCAGGGCTAGCACCAAAGACAGATCAAGAAACACAAGTTGATCCACGTGATCTATTCCTTAGCCGTGTGCGGTGCCCCCAGCCACCATAATCCTCGATAATACTGTAGCGGAGTTTAGGCGAAGCCCTGCTGCTGTAGTACATCAAGATCGTCACCACGCCATCGTGCTGACGGAACTCTTCCCCGACACTTTGCTGGATCAGAGTCCGGGGATCGTCATCGAGCTGAACGTGTGCTCGAACTCGGAGGTGCCGTAGTTTCGGTGCTTGATCGGTCGGATCGGGAAGACGTACGACTACTTCCTCTACGTTGTGTCAACGCTTCCGCAGTCGGTCTGCGTGGGTACGTAGACAACACTCTCCCCTCTGGTTGCTATGCATCACATGATCTTGCGTGTGTGTAGGAAATTTTTTGAAATTACTACGAAACCCAACATCTAACCGGAAAATCCTTCACTCCCACCTGCTTTACAAGGGTTTCATGCCACACTATAATGTTTGGACGAGGCACGGAGAAATAGGGGTTATGATGGAAGACGACGAAGAAGAAGAGTACGATGACAACTATGTGCCCCCTGAATACGGTGATGCTGCAACGGGGGGAGCTGGTGAAGATCAAGAGGAACCAGACGATGTGCCCAATGATGCTGCCACGGGTGAAGCTGCTGAAGATCAAGAGGAACCAGACGATGAGCCCAATGATGATGATCTCCGCCGGGTCATTGTCGATGCAAGGACGCAATGCATTAGTCAAAAGGAGAAGCTGAAGTTCGATCGCATGTTAGAGGATCACAAAAAAGGGTTATACACCAATTGCGAAGATGGCAACACAAAGCTCGGTACCGTACTGGAATTGCTGCAGTGGAAGGCAGAGAATGCTGTGGCTGACAAAGGATTTGAGAAGCTACTGAAAATATTGAAGAAGAAGCTTCCAAAGGATAACGAATTGCCCGACAGTACATACGCAGCAAAGAAGGTCGTATGCCCTCTAGGATTGGAGGTGGAGAAGATACATGCATGCCCTAATGACTGCATCCTCTACCGCGGTGCATACAAGGATCTGAACGCATGCCCGGTATGCGGTGCGTTGCGGTATAAGATCAGACGAGATGACCCTGGTGATGTTGACGGCGAGCCCCTTAGGAAGAGGGTTCCTGCGAAGGTGATGTGGTATGCTCCTATAATACCACGGTTGAAACGTCTGTTCAGAAACGAAGAGCATGCCAAGTTGATGCGATGGCATAGTGAGAACCGAAAGAAAGATGGGAAGTTGAGAGCACCCGCTGACGGGTCGCAGTGGAGAAAAATCGAGAGAAAGTACTGGGATGAGTTTGCAAAGGATCCAAGGAATGTATGGTTTGCTTTAAGCGCGGATGGCATTAATCCTTTCGGGGAGCAGAGCAGCAATCACAGCACCTGGCCCGTGACTCTATGTATGTATAACCTTCCTCCTTGGATGTGCATGAAGCGGAAGTTCATTATGATGCCAGTTCTCATCCAAGGCCCTAAGCAACCCGGCAACGAAATTGATGTGTACGTAAGGCCATTAGTTGAAGAACTTTTACAGCTGTGGAATGGAAACGGTGTACGTACGTGGGATGAGCACAGACAGAAGGAATTTAACCTTAAGGCGTTGCTGTTCGTGACCATCAACGATTGGCCCGCTCTCAGTAACCTTTCAGGACAGACAAACAAAGGATACCACGCATGCACGCACTGTTTAGATGACACTGAAAGTATATACCTGGACAAATGCAGGAAGAATGTGTACCTGGGCCATCGTCGATTTCTTCCGACCAACCATCAATGTCGAAAGAAAGGTAAGCATTTCAAAGGCGAGGAAGATCACCGGAAGAAGCCCGCCACGCGCACCGGTGATCACGTGCTTGCTATGGTCAATGATTTACACTACGTAATCTTTGGAAAGGGTCCCGGTGGACTAGCTGTTCCGAATGACGCTGAGGGACACGCACCCATGTGGAAGAAGAAATCTATATTTTGGGACCTACCCTACTGGAAAGACCTAGAGGTCCGCTCCTCAATCGACGTGATGCACGTGACGAAGAACCTTTGCGTGAACCTGCTAGGCTTCTTGGGTGTGTATGGGAAGACAAAAGATACACCTGAGGCACGAGAGGACCTGCACCGTTTGCACGAAAAAGACGGCATGCCTCCGAAGCAGTATAAAGGTCCTGCCAGCTACGCTCTTACGAAAGAAGAGAAAGAAATCTTCTTTGAATGCCTGCTTAGTATGAAGGTCACGACTGGCTTCTCGTCGAATATAAAGGGAATAATAAATATGCCAGAGAAAAAGTTTCAGAACCTAAAGTCTCATGACTGCCACGTGATTATGACGCAACTGCTTCCGGTTGCATTGAGGGGGCTTCTACCGGAAAACGTCCGATTAGCCATTGTGAAGCTTTGTGCATTCCTCAATACAATCTCTCAGAAGGTGATCGATCCAGAAATCGTACCAAGGCTAAGGAGTGATGTGGCGCAATGTCTTGTCAGTTTCAAGCTGGTGTTCCCACCATCCTTCTTCAATATCATGACGCACGTCCTAGTTCATCTAGTCGACGAGATTGTCATCCTGGGGCCCGTATTTCTACACAATATGTTCCCCTTTGAGAGGTTCATGGGAGTCCTAAAGAAATATGTCCGTAACCGCGCTAGGCCAGAAGGAAGCATCTCCATGGGCCATCAAACAGAGGATGTTATCGGGTTTAGTGTTGACTTCATTCCTGGCCTTAACAAGATAGGTCTCCCTAAATCGCGGTATGAGGGGAGACTGACTGGAAAAGGCACTCTTGGAAGAGACTCAATAATATGCAGGGACGGATATTCTTGGTCTCAAGCACACTACACAGTTCTACAGAAGTCTACCTTGGTGACCCCGTATGTTGATGAACACAAGAATAGTCTGCGCTCCAAACACCCGGAGCAGTGCGACAACTGGATTACATGTGAACACATCAGGACTTTCAGCAGTTGGTTGGAAACACGTCTCAGAGGTGACAACACTGTTTGTGATGAGTTGTACTTGTTGTCAAGGGGACCATCTTTGACTGTATTGACTTACAAAGGATACGAGATAAATGGGAATACATTTTACACGATCGCCCAAGATCAAAAGAGCACCAACCAAAACAGCGGTGTTCGCTTTGATGCAGCAATCGAGAGCGGAAAGGACACATATTATGGTTACATAGTGGACATATGGGAACTTGACTATGGACCTGATTTTAAGGTAACTTTGTTTAAGTGCAAATGCATCAATCTGTTAGGCGGCGGGGTACAGGTAGACCCACAGTATGGAATGACAACAGTGGATCTGAAAAATCTTGGGTACACTGACGAACCGTTCGTCCTAGCCAATGATGTGGCACAGGTTATCTATGTAAAGGACATGTCTACCAAACCGAGAAAAAGAAAAGATAAGGAAGCGAATACATCATACGATGAGCCAAAGCGCCACATAGTTCTTTCAGGAAAAAGGGACATCCTGGGAGTGGACGGCAAGACAGACATGTCTGAAGATTATGAAAAGTTTCATGAAATTCCTCCCTTCAATGTCAAGGCTGACCCAAGCATCCTGATAAATAATGAAGATCATCCATGGTTACGGCGCAATAAGCAAATGACACAAGCGAAGAAAAAGTGAAGACTTTCTCCCGCAACTATTATGATGATACCATGCCAAATTTGTAACAGACGAACATGACACTAACAGAAAGTTTATAATTTTTGTGACCTAAAAGCAAAAAGAAATCACTAAAAAACTGTAAGTATTTAGTTGTAAGTAGAAATAAAAAATAAATAGAAAAAAATTCTATTTTTATAGTAAAGTTATTCATAAACTAGTGATTCACACAAATTTTTAAAAATTCAAATTTAAACTATTTAAAATTTAAAACTAATGGCACTAACAGAAAGTTTATAATTTTTGTGACCTAAAAGCAAAAAGAAATCACTAAAAACCTGTAAGTATTTAGTTGTAAGTAGAAATAAAAAAATAAAAAACCAAAAAAATGTAGAAATAAAAAAGAAAAAACCAAAAAAAATGCCTCCTACTGGGCCTCCATGGCCTGAATACGACTAGAAACCCTACATGGGCCAGGATTCAGGCCCGCAGAAGGCCCAATAGGCCCACAGGCAGTAGCAAGTTTAGGCCCGAAAGCCTGCATTAGAGAGGAGCTCGAATGGGTAGGAACACCAGCGCTTATAAACCAGTGCCGGCGCCCTTCAGCTAGCGATGTGGGACTAAACTTTTGAGCGCGGGGCAGCATAAGGTCATTGGTCCCGGTTGGTGGCACCAACCGGGACTAAAGGGGGCATTGGTCACGGTTCGTGGCACCAACCTTGACCATTGCCCCCCTTTAGTCCCGGTTGGTACCATCAACCGGGACCAATGGCCTTCGCTTCCCGCCCTTTCGGCTGCTGAAAATTGGCCTTTGGTCCCGGTTCGTCGCACCAACCGGGACTAAAGGGAGCATTAGTCCCGGGTTGTAGCACGAACCGGGACCATTGCTCTGGCTATATAAGCCAACACTTGTGAAATTTTGGCCAACCGCCTCCCATTCGCCCCGACGCCCCCAGGCCGTTCGTCGTCGTCGTCGCCGCCCCGAGCCCGTCGTCGCCCCGCGCCGTCGCCCCGCCCCGCCGTCGCCCCGCCCCGCCCTGTCGCCGCCCCGAGCCCGTACGTCGTCGCCCCGCGCCGTCGCCCTGAGCCCGTCGTCGCCCCGCGCCCGCCGCCGTCGCCCCGCCCCGTCGCCGCCCCGAGCCCGCCGCCGTCGCCCCGCCCCGTCGCCGCCCCGATCCCGTCGCCGCCCCGAGCCCATCGCCGCCCCGCGCCGGCGCCGGCCCTTTAGGTTGATGATGTTGATGATATGATGATGTTTTTTTTCTGTTGATGATATGATGATGTTTTTTCCCGTTGATGATATGATGATGTTTTTTTCATATATGCATTTTTTCATATATGTATTAATTTTTTAAGTTGTTAGTAGATATCGATTTTAGGTTAGTGCATTTTATCACTGATTTTAGGTTAGTTGAGCCTCTTTAGTGCATTTTATGTTTGTTGCATTTTAGGTTAGTGCATTTTATGTTAGTGGAGAGGAAAAAGTAAAATAAGGAAAAGGAAAATAAGTAGAGAAAGAAGGAGAAGAAGAAGGAGAAGACGAGGAGAGGAAGAAAAGGAAGAGGAGAAGAAGAAAGGAATAGAGGAGAAGAAGAAAAAATAGAAAAAAAATTCTATTTTTTCTTCTTTTTCTTCTTCTTATTTATTTCTCCTCTTCGAGGGGTCGAGGGTCGGGAACTAGGGTAGAGGGTCGAGGGTCGTTAAGGGGTCAAGGGTCGAGGGTTTCAGGGTCGAGGGTTCGAGGGTTCTATAGGTTCGAGGGTCGAGGGTTCCAGCAGGGTCGTCTAGGGGTCGAGGGTTCTAGGGTCGTCGAGGGTTCGAGGGGTCGAGGATCACCGAGGGGTCGAGAGAGGTTTCCTAGTGTCAAAGTATTGAAGAAATCCATGCCTTCATCATTAGCCGGAAGTAACCAGGGCATGTTGGTACGAAGTTCTGCAAAGTTGTTCTGGAATGGAGTCCCGGATAGAATAATCCGCCTTTTGGTACGAATTCAGCAAAGGCCTTCCAAATAGCGATATTCGGAAGGCTCTTGCTGAACTTTGTACCAAAAAGCGAATTATCCTATCTGGGACTCCGTTCCAGAACAACTTTGAAGAGCTTCGTACCATCATGCACATGTTACTTTCGCCTAATGATGAAGACATGGTTTTGTTGAATCCTTTGACACTAGGCAACCTCCCGACCCCTCGGCGATCCTCTCGAACATGAGAGGAAGAAGAGGGTCGTCTAGGGGTCGAGGGTTCGAGGGTTCTTCTCCTCTATTCTTTCTTCTCCTCTTTTTTTTTCTTCTTCTTCCTCTTTTTTTTATCGGGAACGAGGGTCGTCGAGTGACATAGATGTAGTGTCATCGTTGTCGATATATACCCCCTCCCAATAGCTTACTATGATTAGGTAGCTAGTTCTACGTTTGGCACTAATATATCCATCTGTCATGTTTGAATAATAATTGCCATGTTGTAAATATTTGTAGAAACTATGGACACCGCCCTAGACGAAGCAACAAAAGAAGCGTTGTTGAGGGACATAATTGCAGAAGGAAGTGATGCCATCTCGTTGTTTCTCAACGAAACCGATGGTCTGGAAGGAGAGGGTGAACAAGCTGGCTACGGTGACCTAATGCCGGTGCAAGAAGAAGAACATGAGGACGGCTCCGGTGACCCAATGCCGGTGCAAGAAGGAGACCGTGATGACGGCTCCGGTGACCGAACCGAGTCCGGCCAGGTATATATATCAGTTAAGCCTATGCTGACTAGCTGATTGATGCATTCATTGTTTTGGTATGTACACATATTAATTAAGTCTTTGTTCTTTTTTCTAGCCCTCCGGATCGAGCACAACTTCGGTAAAGAGACGAGGCCCGAAGAAAAAGTTGAGCTCGGATGAAAAGTTTGAGATCATAGCAATCGCGCCCGACGGCCAACCTATTGAACCCCTCCGGACAAAGAGCGCATTTGTTGCTCAGTGCGGGGTTCTGGTTAGGGACAAGATCCCGATAAGCATCCAGCAATGGTTTAAGCCGGCTACAGAAGACCCTGAGGTCTCTTATGTCAATGATATGCAGAAAAATGATCTTTGGACTGAGCTGAAGTCAAATTTCACCCTACCGCCTGAGGATAATCCAGAGAACCCAGTTAAAGAGAAATTAATCAAGTCTTTTGCTCTAAAGAGGATGGCAGAACTATTCAGGAGGTGGAAGAAAGAGCTGAATAAGTTTGTCGAAAATAATGAGACACCAGAATTCAAGGGCAGATATGAGAAGATCAGATATCACTGGCCCGCATTTGTGGCCCACAAGACATCGGAAAAGAGTCAGAAGATGTCGGCGACAAACAAGCAAAATGCTGTGAAGAAGAAGCTTCACCATCGCACGGGGTCAGGTGGCTACCTCGTAGCCCGGCCTAAGTGGTCCAAGACTGAGAATGATCTGGTTCATAAAGGGATCGAATCAGAGACAATTAACTGGCCAAACCGTTGCCGGACTTGGTTCTTCGGGGCTGGCGGAACCTTGGACCCTGTAACAGGGAAGTGCATTTGGACGAACGATCAAATGGACATACCGGTCAGTAAGCTTAAGCAGTATATCGAAGCAGCGCAGGAAGGGACGTTCTTTCCAGACAGAGAGAACGACGAGCTCACAATGGCCCTCGGGAATCCTGAGCACCCTGGACGGACACGAGGCACGCCAGGCTCCATTCCGTGGAAGGTTGGGTTTCAGGATGCGGGCGGTTACAAATCCCAGGAGAGGAGGAAAAAATTGCAGCAGACCCAAATGCAGGCGCTGCAAGCAAGGGTACAAGCGATAGAGGAACGAGAAGCAAATCGCAACAAATGTACTGCCGAAGCTTCCCTGAAGCTACCCCGCCATCTCAGCCTAGAAGCAGCGTGGCTTCCACCGAGCTGCTTCAGCCGGAGCATGCCTTGACGGCTCCTGCCAGCTATCCCGTGGATGCTATAACGGAGTCTCAAAATTGCCACCTTATGACGCAATGGATGAATTTGAAGGTCAAGGCGGCTGTTGGCTTTGTTTATCCTACTGAACCCAGCGCAACTTTTCACTGCCGGCCGATTCCAGAAGGACATGCTAGGGTGATGGTGGATGAGATAACGGAGTTTGAGGACCTCCAGCTTGACCACCCTACCGGTGAAGGGGAGACTCGGCTGGGGTCTGCTCTGAAGACTCCATGCCTATGGCGGAAGGAGCTCATCAACCTTCCGAACTAGACGCCACCGCCTCCTCCTCCTCCTCCTCCTCCGGCGAGTCAGGGCACTCCGCCTCCACCGCCTCCTCCTCCGGCGAGTGACGATCAGGGCCCTCGGCCGGCTCCTTCTCTGGCGCGTGGCGGCACTCCGCCTCCTTCTCCGCCTGCGCCGACGCGCCCGAGCAGCCAGCCTCCTCCCTCTCCGCCTCGTCAGCAAGGGCGGAAGAGACCTGCCGCCGCTCCAGCTGCTCCGGCACGTCGTAGTCCTTCTCCTCCGCCTCTTAAGCAAGTAAAGAAGACAACCGCTACGTCTGCTCGGTCGGCGTCTAGCAGTACAACCAGAGGCGGGAGGACATACAGATTCGGTCCTTCTCTGAAGACTCCAGAGAAGTTACCATATGAGAGGACCCTGGAGGAGAACGCCGAGATCGCGCGAGAAGAAGTGAGGAACTTCTTTGAAGGGGTGAAAGCAAAGAAACATCCACCTCCGGAGGAGAAGGTAGATCGGGTGAAAGTGAAGCGCACTCTGGCTGCCCTGACAAAACCACCGAAGTCTGATCCGCTGAAAGGAAACTATGACCGCATTATTGGAAAGGAATTTGCCGAAGCGGAGCGGTCGGGAAGTACTATCAGTGATCAAAGGCTGAAAGAACGACGAGCTGGGAAACAAATTGCCCAGCTCGGCGAACAAGCGAAGCAATCGTGCCCCCCGCTCAAGGTGCCTAGCCACAACGTCGCTAATGATCCGAGGATGGTGCCCGGTTATAGCAATCTTGCAGATTACCTGCCCGATGAAGTACATTATGAACCCATGGACGTGCAGATACAAAGATACGAGTACGGGAAGCCTCTCGTCAAAGATGAAAGATCTCTATCAACGATGATGCGAAGATTGCATGATTGGTACTTGAAAATCTGCAGAGACTCTGGGGGGAGGAGTACTTTGTATGTGAAAGTTAAAAAGGAGCATGACCTCGTTGGAATTGATCTGTTGCCTGTTCCATTTGAGGAGTTCTATCAGTTTTTCAATCAATTGGCCCTCGATAAAACAACAGTCGCCTGCTACTGTCTGTAAGTAGTACTACTTCTGTCATTAAGTTTCTCTATATAGCTTAGCTCTTTCATTGCATGTATTTATAATCATCCTCACTATATTATGTAGATTGAAGATCGCCGAATTGAAGAAAAGACAAGTCGGTGATATTGGGTTCATTAACACATATCTCATAGATGCAACTGAGGTTAAACTTCATGCCGCAGCTACCGAGGCCAACTTGCTACGATCGTCCGTAGTAAATCAAAACAAAGATATAATACTCTTTTCTTACAACTTCAGGTGAGTGTTACTGTCTTGTGCGTATTCTGTTTCCCTTATATATTAGTCAAGGTTATAGTAATGTAATTGATGAGTTATGCATGTGTGTGCAGTTTCCACTATATTCTCCTAGAGATTAAGCTTGAGCAGGGAGTAGTAGCCGTCTTAGACTCTAAACGAAAAGATCCCCAGGACTATGCAGACATGACTCAAATACTCCAGAAGTAAGTTAAATCGATCATTATCCACCATATCAGCAACTTTGTTCATTTCCTGATATCAAGTAATTGTTTTCTTTGTCCGGCAGGGTTTGGAGAAAATTCACCAAAACAATTCCGGGACTGCCAAAGGAGCTGGAATTTAGACACCCGAAAGTAAGTACTATAGTAGCATGTTCCGCGCATCTCCTAGTGATTCAAGCGCTAGTTTCATCAATACCATTTAGCATTCTTACTTATCAGTTTGATTGACCTCTATTTCTTGTAAAGTGGTTGTGGCAGGAACAAGGGAATGATTTCTGTGGATACTACATCTGCGAGTCCATCCGCCACATGACCTGTGAGCGGGGCGGGTACTCTAACGAACAATATGAAGTACGTAAATAACAACATTCACAATTTTATTTTATTACCATCATTTGTGTTGAGTTTCATTCATTCATATATATATGTATTGACCCCCTTCTTCAAATTAGATGTTTCGGAAGCGGGATGAACTCCTAGCACCAGCTCGCATGCGAGCAATTCAAGAGGAATTGGCGGCATTCTTTCTTGACCACGTGATCCCTGAAGACGGAGAATTCTATGTGGACCCTGAGTCCGTATGATTATATTTGTAAAAGATAATTATTGTATATATGTAGCCGGTAGTGTCAGATAGATATACGAGAACTTGTTGTTCGACCAATCTCTCGGAGAAGGAGAGGTGGTCGATATCACTTCTCTCTGTATGCATATATGTTCATGACGATCTTCTGTTTCCTTCATTTGCTTACTAGCTAGCCAGCGTGTCTAGTCCTCTCTCTACGTATGTATAGTACGTAGCGTCGACCAAGCACGGACATAAGAGAGGACACTTCTCTCTATTAATTATAGCTAGCTAACACAATATATGAAACACCTAAATTAACCCCCCAAAACCCCCCACCCCCCCCCCCCCTTTAAAAAAAAAAACAAAAACCCCAGCCACAGGAATGCTGACGCGTGAATGCCTATTGGTCCTGGTTGGTGCCACCAACCGGGTCCAAAGGGTCTCCTGACTGGGCTCTGCGCACTGCCCACGTGGAGGGCCTTTAGTCCCGGTTCTGGATTGAACCGGGACTAAAGGGGGGAGGTATTAGTACCGACACTTTAGTCCCAGTTTCGGAACCGAGACTAAAGGCCCTTACGAACCGGGACTATAGGCCCTTTTTCTATCAGTGGGAGGACGTCTTTGGGCACTGATTTGATGGCAGGACAATTCGCAATCTCTCTAATCTTTGCAGAGACGTTGGGAGGCCATCCGAAAAAGTGGGAAGCAATTCGAGCTCAGAACAATCGTAGATCTCTAATTGCAGCAGAGAACTCGGGAGGCCGTCCTTGGGCAATGCTTTCATGGAACATCCGGAGATCTCTAATTTCTGCAGAGAACTCGGGCGGCCGTCCTTGGGCAGCAGCCAGCAGCTGGAGCGATGGGCATTCACTGATACATAAGTACTTGATGCTGGCAAGTGTATGTAGACCTGCAGGGAGGAACTGCAATTTGTTGCAGAAACAATATGCGAGCTCTTGGAGGGAGGTGAGAAGCAGGAGGGCATCTCCTGGGATGGGCTCCACTTCTTTGCTACCGAAAAAGCACAGTCTGGTGAGGGAGGTGGAGAGCAGGCTGCAGATGGACTCTGACAAAACTCCGGAGGAGTCATCTATTGATAGGGTATGCAGTCTTGAGGAACTGCTGAAACTTAGGTTTGTGAGTTCTTCCAGCTTGGATAGTGTGAGTTGTTCCAGGGAGGTCGGGAAAGGGAAACCAGACGAGGAGCCCGAATAGGATGAAAGCAAATTGGGGCAATTATATGCACTCAATTCGCGGAGGGAGTGTAGACGCTGGAGACCTCCTGAATTGGGGACTATTCTCAGCTGGCGGCAACCTCGGAGGAGCAACTTCTCTAGTTGGGTAGGCAAGAGCAGCAGTCCTCCTTCTGCCGTTGCCACTATTTCCTCCTCTTCTTTTGTCTGTTGCTGCTGTGCTCCACTCCGCTTCTCCGACACGCCAACTTCTGTTATATTCTCGCTATCACATATACGCAGGCTGGTGAGCTTCAGGAAATGAGAGAGCAGTTGAGTCACTTCTTTCCCGCTAGCACCACTATTAGTAATGGACACTTCTTCAACTGGAACCTGGTGCGTGACATGGCTCTCACCTCTGACTGGCCACAGTACAATACTCGAATGACCGACTATACTGATGTACTCCAGAGATGATAGCATTTGGATGATATCCATGGGCAAAGGAGGGCAATCTCTTATAATCAACTCTTTTACATCACTGAAATTACAGAAAGCCAACTCATTCCAAAACAAGATATCTGTGCCATCCTCTGCATGAATGATCAAACGATATCCTGGTTTTCTAAAATGACTACTTGAGTAAGCGAGCTCCTGAAAATCCGAGCCTGCTTCTGCTATCTTAATGGAGCATAGAGTACGTGTCCAAGGGATAGGAGGCATTGTCCTCAGGTTTGGGCATCTTACAATCTTGAGCTCCCGTAGTCTAGGGAACCAAGTCAACTTCTCCCCTTCTTGCATTGGTTGAGAGCAAGTAGAACATGAAAATGGCAACTCCTTAAGTTCAGGGCAATCTTCAATAATGAGCACTTCCAGGTGGAAGAAGAACCCACAATTTTGATTTCCAGCCCACTTGGTCAGTTTTGGTATCTTAACAAACACTAGCTTTTTCAAATTTTGGAAGCATTTTTTTTCAAGACAATTTTTTTGAAAGCTTGGGCTTGAGATGCAACACTTGCGCTCAACACGGGGTTCATCAACCAACCATAACTCTCCTAATGGTGGAAAAGTTTTCCAAGACACATCAGCCAAGTGAAGAGATTCCAAATTTTTGACAAAGAGGTTCTCACCTAGCCATGTTGGGCAATTAGTGCCTCTGTGCCCTCTAATGCACAGATCTCAAAGGTCACTATGCGGTACAAGATTTTCAAGAACATTTCCTTCTCTTGTGGGATCCCTGTTAGATCGTTTCATACCCCACTCTAATGTTAGTTCTCGCAAGTGGTTTCTGTGTATTGGCCTTATTTCATTTACCCCACCTTTCTCTTGCACCTTTTCAAGATTGTAAATGCCAAGTGACCCTCCAAGCTCTGTTAATTGTGCTAGTTGACTTAGTTCGAAACCAACATTTTCTTTTCCAACTTCAAACCTTCTTAATTCTAAAAGCAATTTAAGTTTTCCCACCTCTGATATGTTTGAATGAACTCGAGGCTTATTTTCTGGCACAAGAAAATGACGCAGCTTTACAAGGTTGGTCATATGCCTTATTGAAATGGGACCGTTCCATTGTTCTAGATTTATTACCTCTAGATGATAAAATCTGAACAACATATCAGTCAAATTGATGTTGCATATGTTATGTGATGGCTCAATCCTAAGGTAACGAAGATGGATGGTTTCTGAAAAGTTAGGCAGAATGTCTTCCATAGAGTATGATGCTCCAGATAGACTCACTATAGGGCGAATTCGAGCTCGGTACCCGGGGATCCTCTAGAGTCGACCTGCAGGCATGCAAGCTTCCATGGTATTGTCCAAACAACATCAGAGTACGTAGGTTTTCAACTTTCAGTCGTTTACCTAATGCACTCAAATCCTTTTTATAGTCGTCGAAAGTGATTCTATCATTAACATCTTTATCGTCTACAATTATGGATAAATGACATACAGATGGGGAGATGTGTATGGACCTGACATTAGAACTAGATATGCTAACACATTCATATGACAAAACCTTGGTGGCCAATTCATGCAGTAGATCATGAATAACATAACAATAACGGCCATCTTTTCTTTTGTCTTTCTTGAAAAACCCGTAATTGACCAACTCATGCAAATGGCCTAGTCCAACATCTTCAATCCTTTTATTCTGATCACATGGATGCAAAATACCTAGTCCTATCCACAGTTGAACTAACTCCTTGCTATCAAATTCGTAATCTTCAGGAAACAAAGCACAATATACAAACAACTGTTTTAGATGGAAAGGGAGAAAATCAAAGCTAAGTTTGAGGGCTGGCATGATGTCACTCTCACTGGTTTCTAGTTCCCATTCTTTGCTTTCTACTCCCTCCATTCCTAAATATTTGTCTTTCTAGACATTTCACATGACTACTACATACGGATGTATGTAGACATATTTTAGAGTGTAGATTCACTTATTTTGCTCCGTATGTAGTCACTTGTTGAAATTCCTAGAAAGACAAGTATTTAGGAACGGAGGGAGTAGTATTCTTTCCCAATGGTCCAAAGTAAGTTGATTTCTTAGTAATCTGCCTACAGTTTTAGTTGCAAGAGGGGAACCTTTCAAATGGCGCACTACTTCACGACCAGTCTCAGATAATTCATAATGTTTTTCCCATGGTTGTAGCTCGTTACCAAATACACATGCTTCAAAGAAACGCATGGTATCTGCATCACCCAGTCTTTCCAGTTCTATTTTATGATTGGTTGTCCTAACCATTTCTGCTACCTTTGGTATTCGAGTTGTGACTACAATCAAATTACCCTTGGACTCTACCTTTCTGAAAGGTGCCATTAGTTTTTCCCACTCATCCTCTTGATATGCCCACACATCATCCAAGACGAGTAAAAATCTCTTAGCTTTTAATCTTTGTTTGATAAGTTCTTCAACACTAGCATTCTGCTTTTCATCATCAACTCTATCGATTTTGTTGACTATCTCTTGTGCCAACCTATCTGCATTGAAATCGAGAGAGACACAAATCCAAATTGAAGCCTGGAAAGAGCTATTCACTTCTTGGCATATGTGTTGCGTAAAAGTTGTTTTTCCAATACCCCCTGGTCCGAAAATTGGAAGCACGTTAAGTTGTTTGGGACAGTACTCATGATTAATAATGCCATTTTTAATTTTCCTTTTTTGGTCATCCCTCCCATATAACTCATATTCTATAATCTCTGATGTGGTTTTTGATCTTTTTATAGCAATTTCTTGGGTACGGTTGTGGCTGGATCCCAACAAATCTAGATTAAGAATTATGGAGACCTTAGCACATACTTCCTTCAGCTGCCCTACCATGTCAATCATTGTTCGAGACATTTGCACCCTATCAAACATCAATTCTTTTGTTTCTATATCTCTCTCGCTTGCACACTCAGACATGATAGCTTGAGCACCATCACCATGGACAGATATGGAAGAATAGCATGGAAAGTGTTTACCGAAAGTGTGGGCAGCGTTGCGAGCACTTGAGATGACCCTGGGCATGCATCCACCATCAACTTTATTGACACCTGCCTTGTTGGTGGGTGTCAATGGCGAGGAGCCGATGCCCCGCCTGCCACGCAAGCGTATGCCTAAGAGGTCATAATCTTGGTGATCACCTGGATCAATTTCTTGGTCACCACCACGGCTAGCAGCACCCAAGCACGGGAGGCACTTGAGTTTGCTGATGGCATGCCTCGCCGTGTGTTCAATATTGGTGCGGATGCCTTGGATGCAACCCACATCGTTCACACCGGCGGCATGGTAGGTTCCTTTAAGTGAGTCCTGGATGCGGAAGTACTCCAGCTCATCCAGCACATCATCAGCCCCGTACGCGAGCTGCTGCAGCTTGCGCAGGAGCTCCTTGAGCGCGACGCCATGGATGCCCCTGCCCTGCACGTTCTCGAGCATCCCATGTGCATACAGTAGCTCCATCTTGAGGGCGTCGATGTTGCGATCTAGATCGGCACTAGCCGCCCAGGACTCTAGCAAGCCATCTGTGACCGGGGCCAGTGCCTTGCCCAGCACCCACTTGGCCGCGCCTATGGCGGTGTCCATCCTCGGGCTGAAACACAGTTTGCAAATACATATATTTATTATTGGTCACTACTATAAAAGAGTAACATTACTGATTCAAGATCGATGGATGGAGACGAAGATTAGCTGGAAGAAAGATGCACGTACCGCCGTGAACCCCCCTGCCTCGAGGGCGTTGAGGTGACCCAAGGCGTAGCGGGTTGATGTGGGATGTGCGCAGGAGAGAGAGATAGCAAAGCAATCAGCAGCTAGCCGTAGCGTGTGTGGAGAGCAATGTGCAGGAGGAGGGGTGATATAAAGAGAGGGTCAAGGCTCTCCCTCCCAAAAAGCAATTACGGGATGAAGTGAAATAATTGCTGCCGACAAGGCGTTCGAGTGGCGCCAAAGTAAAAGAAGAGGCTCTGCTTCAGATCTTGTGCCGCAGATGCCTCCTAATTTGACCCAATATGGCAATGGGAGCGTTTGAACAGTGTCCGCGGGCATGCTCGCGGAAACGTCATTTGTCTATGCAAACAATGTTTATCGCTATTTGTCCCCAAAACTGTCCTAAAAATGCATATGATGGATGGGATGAAAAGAGAGGAGAAATCAAAAGGAGTGAGAAAAGTGGTTCAGGGTGGGCGGTTAGACACCCATTTCCTTTTCACATATGAGTTGGGTTTGAGGTCTGTGGACAGTGGCGAAGCTACATAGGAATCTCGGGGGCCAAAGCGAAAACATGAACAACTAGGAGGGCAAAAAATAGTTTTTTCCTTATCTAGGCCATGCATAGTAATTTTCTTCATTGTTTTGCCTAGGGCTGAGGGCCACGCCCCCCCTCACACTTGTACTAAGCTCCGCAAATTGACGAGAACAAAACCAAATATAGGTTGGCCAAATGGATGTAGGCCGAAGGACCAAGGGGGCTTGGGCATTGAAAATCTCGAAGTAAAAAATAAGTGTCTGCTTAGCAAATGGCTATATAGACTACCGGTTGAGACCGAAGGGGTATGGATACAGCTCTTGCGTAATAAATACTTGCTTTCTAAAACACTAGCGCAAGTTATGGCACAATCATTTGACTCTCCTTTTTGGAAGGGGCTTATGAGGACAAAGAATGCTTTCTTCAACGGGAGCAAATTTATTGTAGGAAATGGATAGGTACCATGTTTTGGGAAGATACCTGGTTAGCTGATACCCCACTAGCTGCGTAGTACCCTTCCCTATATAACATTGTGCAACGGAAAGATGTTTTGTTTCTGCGGTGTTGGGGTATGTTCCTCTTAACATTCAGTTCAGACGATCGCTAATAGGTGAACGTTGGGATAGATGGTTGCATCTCGTGCGCAGGTTGACTGAGGTCAACCTTTCTGATGCAGCAGACACCTTTCATTGGAAATTGTTTGTGTTAGGAATCTTCTCGGTTAAGTCTATGTATACAGACTTGATAAACACCAGGACGATCCCGAGGTCGACCCACATTTGGAAAATTAAAGTGTCATTGAAAATCAAGGTGTGTATGTGGTTTGTGCATAAGGAAGTCATTTTGACAAAGGATAACTTGGCAAAGCGTAGCTGGGAAGGTAGTAAACGTTGTTGCTTTTGTGATCAGGACGAAACAATAGAACATCTATTTATACTTTGCCCACTTGCTAGGTTACTATGGTGGACCATTCATGTAGCCTTTAACGTTACTCCGCCAGTCTCGGTTACACATCTATTTGGAACTCGGTTAACTAGGATTGAGCCTAAAATTGTGACACATATTCTAGTAGGAGTGTGTGTATTACTTTGTGCCCTTTGGAATTGTCAGAATGATGTTGCCTTTAACAGACAAACCGTCAAAAAAATTGTAGGTTATCTTCAGTGCGTCGGCTTGGATCCGTGCGTGGTCCTTACTCAACCATGTGGACCACAGGGAGCTTATGGATATTGGGTGCAACCGATGAAAGATGGTTGCACGGGATACATACAACCGGATTGGATGGTGGTCCAACAATAAGATATCCGGTTGTGGTCCAACAATAAGATAGGTGTTTAGTTATCTTAACCTATTTTCGCCGGTCGTGGCATATCTTTTTTTGTTTGTTTAAGATTTGTAAGACTTTTCGAGACCTTGTTTGGATCATGGATTTTTAATAATATGGTTGTATGTATCAAGAGATGCAGAGGCCGGAGGTATTCCTCCTCCTAAAAAAAAAGAGCGTGTTAGAGTGTGTTCATTTTGGGGATGAGAAAAAAGGAGCTCTGACTGATCGGTAGCTCATTTTATCGAAGAAGAGAAATGGGCTAGATTCTCTTTGCTTGGGCCTCTGGCTGCTGCTATTAAAAGGAGGAACAAAGGCAGCTTCTTTGCTTGTTTCTTTTCTTTTAGTAAAGAAGGGTTTGATTCTTCCTGTTTGAATTCCTTTCCCTTTTTCCAATTGTCCAGCAGCTCGTTTTACTGAAGAAGGGAATTGGCCTAGATTGCTATTTATCAAAAGGAAAGGTGATAAAGTAGAGCGAAGGCATTTCTACAGCATAGAGAAAGCATATGAGTGGGGTGCTGCTGCTGCTGGCTTTTCACTTTAGTAAAGATAAAGAAGGTTTGAATTCCTTTTCTTTTTACTCTGATACCTTGTCAATCTATAAAGCACAAGTTACCTACAAAATGTGACAGATTAGGTGCGCAATTGTGAACGGTAGATAAAGAGGAAACAAACATAAGATGCATGCTTGCTAATACGAGTATATTGCAACTGGAGTACCGTTTCCCTCTGGAGTACCATTTCTTGACTACCAACAAATGAAACCAGATTAGATAAAATTGCAACTGCCAGAGCCTAGCTAATACTATATTGCAATACTGTAACACAAAAAAGAATAAAAGGAGACTTCAAATAGTTAAGCTGACTAGGTCGAAACTTCTTGAAATTAACATGGATGTCAGATCAATCGGCTACAAATGCTTAGAAATATTTATTTCCTCAATTCAGCCAAAGCAGCAACACCTCCACTAAAACAGGAAGACCAATGTATTTTACTGGACTCCTCACATCACAATATCTATCACATGACTATACTGAACTTAAATCTTCTAATGCATTGGTTAGTGATGACGATGACCGATCGGTCAGTAACTAATGCTGGATTGACCTGGGTAAATTGGTCAAGCAAGCAACTTCAATACTAACTATTTAACTCTGACTGAAGCATTGTGCAAACAAGATAAAACCAGGGCAAGGGTGAAAGAGTGACCTGAAGCGCTGTCCAAACAAGATGCTCATGGCTTGAGAGAACGACATCCTTCCGGACTCCAGGCACTCGGTTTCGCCATGATCCATGACATCCTTGACGGTGTGGCCAATGGAGATCAGAAACGGGCCTGCAAGGATTCATCATTGGGCTGCCTGAGCTGGAGAAGACACATCAATTGTGTCAGAATACCGCCAGGGAGGAAGCTCATTCTGTTGGCGACTTGCGTCTTTGTTATACTAACCAATTAATCAACCCATACAGAATTTGGCCAGCATGAACAATGTCAGCAACAGTATCATCAGGAATAATTTGGAGGAAATCGAAGGACTTCTGTTTATATACGCAAGGAAGAGGAGAGACTAGCCAGCGGTCCCTATGGAGTAAACTCGCCATACATGTGTCGAAATGCCCTATGTTTCCTTTCTAGTATTCGGTAATATATAAACAGAACTTTTGAAACATCCATGCATGATAAAGCATTGCTGCCATTGCTGATAAAAAAAAACTTGCTATGCAGCAACAAATGGCACCAAACAGGCAATTGATTCCAATATTCATTAGCCAAAATCAGATTAAAAAAATCAACAGAAACACACGCACAAATTGGACATAAGCAGGAATACAATGTCAAATCTCCTGATCTAATACAACACAGAACATAATCAAACGGCAACAGAGAGAAGATGAACACACACACAAGCCAGTTGGCTAATTGTGTCCAGAAATAAGATAGCAGAGGGAGTTTAGCAATGAACGATTAATCCTACTATTCCAATTTCAAGTTGACCATGCATGCAACATAGACCGTTGATCTTCGTATGAACAGTGAAGCATACAAAATTGATGAACCCACATTGAAGAAGCCAATTCCTGCATCTTGGCAACCAGAATACAAATCTAGGTACCTGTGGAACAATCAATGTCATTAGTCAAACCACTAGTACTATTCATCCATGGAAAGATGTTAAAGTTATGCAACCTCACAACTTTTTATTATTCAAACTGTAAACATTAGCTTTGCCATAAGGAAATTGTACTAAAATCACCCAAGTTCAATCATCTCGGCATTGTTGGAAAAAACAGCAATGGAAAACAGACTTTTCCCTGAGGAATCAGGGGGGGAGGGTGCTCCCCCACCTCAAAAGATTACTCAAGGTGAAACTCAGCCATGGCTGGTTACAAAGTAATGTTACATATGAATGCAAGCGCAGTAGGAGAGGAAGGCACGCCACGAGAAAGCGGCTTCCTTATCAACATGAGATTATCAGTGGGTAATTTCTGGTGTAGTGGAACACTCTCAACTTCTACTGTTAGCACATTCGAGTATCTTCGCCATCTTCTCTCAGTAGAGTCTAAAAGACAAATGGTTAAAACACCTCCTAGACAGGCAAATGCTAAACCATCTAGTTTACCAATTCAATTGAAATATTCTTTAATATCATGGACATATGAGGGGTTCATGTGGAGTAGAAAAGCAGAAGCATCAGGTTAGCTCATAGGCATATCTTTCAGAAATGTACGAGCTCATTAGTCACCAACTAATTGAATTTAATCAATTCATCCTATAGAATCTTCAAGCAAAGGGTCTTATTAATTAAAACTTCCTTCGATTCCTAATAGATGTCATCTTTTTTACACTGCATGGCATCAAAAACAGAACTCTGAGCACTCCTTCAATCATATCATATCAGTAAAAATAAAAACAGCAATTCATGATGAAAGTAGTTTTAATGCTAAATCTAGTCTTATAAGTTTGCTCATGTGTTCAGTATAAAGTCTCCTATGGTGACCCAGTTGAAGAAATTAGACCGCACACAATGCATGGCTACAGCCTACAGCTTAATTTCATTCTTCAACTTTTAGGTTTCAACTGTTATATACTTATCTTGAGAAAGAACTTCACTGCAGCTATGCACTAACACTATAAATATATCGTTCTTGCATATGTCAATAGGCAGGCAACAATGAAATTTGGTTCAATTATTATTCAAAGAACTTGCCAACCTTGGCTACAGAAGCAGACCTTGTGACATAAACTAACTAAATGTCTAAACCAGACACCACAAGGATTTTTTTCCCGACCATAACAATTAAATAAACACCATACAAGCATGGGAAGAAAACGCTACAGAGCGCCATTGCTATATGTTAAGCCATATTATAAAAAACAACCTGGTTTCGTTATAGCCATATTGTAAAGACATGCCTTTACCTCCAGTATAGACACTTTTGAACGGATGAAGCCAAAGCTTGTTGTTGGACACACTAAGTTTCCTGAATTGCAATGATTCAAGCTGGACCATGAGGACACCATCAACTGCTGGCAGGAACACCGTATTATTTTCCTCTGCAAACCCTATTAGGGATAGGCGTTTTCTCGGCTTCTCTGAACTCAGGGAAAGTAGCTTGTCCACCTCAATAGTTCTTCCAACCCACCATGATGCAACACCATTCCGATCAGTCTTTCTCTTCCATAATTTGGCCGTGAAGCCTCAGATGGAGAGTAAACCCAGCCCACCATCATCAGCCCGCATAACTGTGAGGTTGTTCTCAACATCCGTTGGCGCTTGCATCGCCACCAGGCTCTGCTTCTCCAAATCAAACTCAAGAATCACGGCCAAGTGGTTTGCCTCAAACAGCCAGTAAAGGGAATTCCCAATGAGCAAACCCGGCATTCTCGTAAACATAGTGTAAATGAAAGCACCCCGAACCGATGTTGAAATGAGATTACCCCATGCGCCAGTCTCTGAGGAGTAAACGCAGGCGAGCAACCGCATATGTTGTGCGCCGTCAGTGGCGGCCTCTACCAAGACCACCTGGAAGTGGTGGACCTCGCCGGGAGCGCGAAGCACCGCCCCGTGGATCCGGCTTGCAACATAGCCGAACCCTGGGGGAACGGCAAGGCGGTGCTGGTCGCCGGTGACGGGGTCCCACACCACGGCTTGCCTCCGCATCGCGAAGGAGATGAGCACAAGGCCATGGCGGCAGCTGAGAAGCAAGAAGTCGGAGCTGTAGTCGAGCTGTAAGGAGAAGCGCGCGGTGGGTACACAATCGGGGGAATCGCTGTAGTCCAGGCCTTTGTCGAAGCAGCCGAGGAGAGGAGGGCTGCGGCGGTGGTGGAGCCGGAAGCGGCGGAGAAAGCGGGTGTCAGATAAGATGCTGCGCCAGCGCTTGCAGACGAGGGATGCGCGGGGAAGGGAGGACGGGAGCGGCGGGAGGCGGAGGAGGATCTCGCTGACTAGGTTTTCGTCGTCCAGCGGCAACATCTCGCCCACCTTAGGGCATCTTCAGCCGCGCCCCCAGGAAGGCCTCCCCAGACGATTTTTTCGCGCCGGCGCCGAAAAAACGGCCCAGTCGCGCCCCCAGGAACCCGATTTTCGCCGGCTTGGGCCGAAAACAGCGCCGGCGGACCCAGGCCGAACCCGGCGCGCTGGGGGGCGCCTGGGGGCGCCGGGGCGAGCTGTTTTGGCGCGAAAAAGACGCGGGCCAGCCGCGTCAGCGACTCGGCGCCTCGTCTTCCCCCAACGGCCTCGGTTCCCGCGGGGAATCAATGGCAAGGCTGCCGCCGGTCAGACTTGCCATTGATTCCTCACGGGCGGCGCGTCGCGGGACGGCGCGCCGACGCCTCCCCTCCCTCGCACGTGTACACACGGGCGCGGCCCGGCTATAAAAGCCGGCGGCCTCCACTCGCCTGTGCCCACACCAGCCCCGCCCCTCGCCGCCGTCCAGCCCTTCCTCTCCCTACCTCTCCCGAGCGCCGCCGCCTAGCCCCTCCCTCTACCTCTCCCGAGCCCGCCCAGCCCCGCCTTCGCCATGGCAGAACGCTTCCCCGGAGATGAGGCGGCGGCCAACGGCTTCGGCCGCCGTTCGCTCCGCGAACAGGAGTCCTGGCTCCTGTTCCAGGCAAACATCCCGGCGCCGCCGGACATGCGCGCCGGGCCGACGGGGTGGAGACTCAGCGCCGGGGGAGTGCCCATTCCCCCATTGCCCGACGCCGTGGCGAAGCCGAAGTACTTCGCCGAGGAGGTCGAGATCGTGCGCGCGTCCCTCACCGACGCTGAACTCTCCCTCCCCCAGTACGCCGCCGACAACCACGCGGCCTGGGCGGAGTATTTCGAGCGCCGCCAACAGCAGCGCTTGGCGTCCACCAACGGCGCGCCGGTGGTCGGCGGCCGGCAGAACAGCGAGGGGCGCCACCTCTGGTGGGGCATCCCCGGCCGCACACTCGAGGGCGTGCTCACGTACCTCGAGGGCGGCAACGACCCGCCGTTGGCGTACCCCCCGGCGAGGGTGGCCGCCCCGGCGCAGCACCGACGCGCCGGGCCATGGGCGCCAAGGAGGTTCGGCGCCTCCTCTTCTTCCTCCTCGTCACGCTCTTCTTCACACTCCTCCGGCTCTCCGGCGCTGCTCGGCGTCAAGGCCGAGCCTGCGGCGGAGACGCCGCTCGGCCGGCGCACTCGCAGCGCCGGCATCGTCATCAACGAGGGTGGCCGGCGCGCCTCCTCGTCGGCTCCTCCGCGCTTCGTCAAGCCAAAGACGGAGCCGGGGCTGGCGCCGGTGAAGCGACGCCGGTGAAGAGGAGCCGGGGCTGGCGCCGGTGAAGGCGGAGTTCGACGACGACGACGCGGCCCTCGAATGGGCGCGCCAGGACTCCATTGCCATGGAGAAGGCGCGCCGCGAGAAGGAGAAGGAGCGCCAGTGCGCCGCCCTACGCCGCTTCGAGGAGCGCCGACGCGGCCGCGAGGAAGGCGGGGTCGTCGTCTTGTGCGACAGCGACGACGACGACGACGCGCCGCCGCCTGTTCGCCATGGCGACGCCGGGCAGGGGTCCAGCAGGGGCACCCGCGTGAAGGAGGAGAAGGCCGACGACGACGATGGCGGCGACGGCGGCGACGACTTCAACCCCTTTCTTTTTTTTAGATTAGGTTAATGTAATGTTTGGCCGAATTTCGCCGAAATTTGCCATGTTTGGCCGAAATTTAACTAGTTTTTATCATAACTTCGCCGAACGGTTCGGTTTTTTTTAAGATACGCACCTGGGGGCGGCCCTAGGGGCCGACGGCTGGGGACCGCCTCGCCCCCAGGGCCATTTTTTTCGCCGGCTCACCCCCAGGCGGCGCTTTTAGACGCCCCCTGGGGGGCCAACGGCTGGAGATGCCCTTACAGCTCATGCGGGAGGGGGGAACGGGTGAAGCAGCCGCCACACTAGTGGAATGGTTGGAATGCGGGTGACCTAGGCGAGGCGACACAGCCAGTCCGAGTGAGATTGAAGTCAAGCCCATTAGATGAGGGCCCATGAAGTCAAGCCCATTGAGATTAAAGTCAAGCCCATTGACGTAAATGCGGCCCGGAACACTCAAGGCACACACGCATTCGCTTTCTTTTTTCTTCAAAAAAAAAGACAACACACATTCTCTTTTAGGAAAAAAACAATGTGCCATCAGTATGCTGCAAAAGATACCATAAATCAGATTTTAAGTACTCACCTAGCAATCACAATGGTGATACTTTTTCCCCATCTCCAGTGGAGTATTTAGTAAATGCGACAAGGCTTTACGTGCTCGGATTTTTATTTCTGAAGAAAACACCCTCATTTTCTATCTAACATTTTGATTCAATTTCCAGAGTTCAAATTTAGTACGGTAGTTTAGTAGGTTAGCATCGGTGCCTCAATCTCTTACTGCATCGTGTAACTTTTCAGTTTTCACTATGCTGATTTTGAATATGTATTGTGTTACGCATAGCTGAATAGAGTTATAGAAGCTCTTATTCGAGTAATCATCTTGAGCAGCTTTGGAGCTTTCTATTTTGTGCTATGTACTACCATTTTTCTACAATCACCCGTGGGACCGGAAAATTGAATGAAAGCCGAGATTACTGAGTTGGGGCCCAAAGGGACTCGAGATAGTTGATATAAGCCGAGTTTGTTTTGTTTCCCAGTGCACTTTACTTGGCACTAAGGGCATCTCCAGCCGCGCCCCCAACAGGCCCCCCCAGGCCACTTTTTCGGCGCCGGCGCCGAAAAAACGGCCCAGTCGCGCCCCCAGGACGCCGAAAATCGCCGGTTCGGATCTTTTTTCCGCCCGGCGGTCACAGGCCGAACCCGGCGCGCTAGGGAGCCGTTGGGGGCTCCGGCGCTAGGGAAAAGCACGCCTGGCCCACACCGACAGGGGAAAAGTCAAGGTTTTCTTCCCCCGACTCGCCTCGCACCCCCCGCGCCCTCGGCCACCACTAGCTATATCCCGGCGACGGCCGCCGCCCTACTCCGCTAGATAGCCATTCCCCGCCGGAAAATAGCAGCGCTTCGTCGCGGCAGCCCCTCCCACAGCAGCTGGGCGTTTCCGGCCGCGGAGGCGCGGTTTAACGGCGGGTACACGCCCACCGAGCGCAAGGTGTTCGGCATTTTGCCTGTCTCGACGATGGACTCGGATGAGGAGGAAGAGCTCGCCGCGCTGCTGGAGGAGGAAGCCGCGGCCGACGTCCAGGAAGAAGAGCATCTGATGGTGCTCGCCGCCCTCGCCCAGCTGATGGCGAGCAATGAAAAGCCGCGGCGAGGTGGCTCGGCGCCGGGGCGGGTGAAAGCAAAGAACCGGCATCGTCTGCAAGGCTACTGCATGCTCTACTCCGACTACTTCGCCGATGCTCCACTTCATGGCGAGAGAACATTTCGGCGCCGTTATCGGATGAGCCGAAAGCTCTTCCTCAGGATTGTGAATTCCATCCGGGAGTTCGACAACTACTTCAAGTGCAAGATGGATTTCACTGGCGCTCTTGGATTCACCTCCATCCAGAAGTGCACGACAGCGATGAGGATGCTTGCATATGGAGCTCCCAGTGATTCACTCGACGACTATGGGCGCATGGCCGAGTCCACCAGCATAGAGTGTTTCTACAAGTTCTGTCGGGCAGTGGTGGCAGTGTTTGGGCCACAATACTTGAGAACACCCAATGCGGAAGACACTGCTCGGATCCTAGCCCAGAATGCAGCAAGAGGATTTCCTGGGATGCTTGAAAGCATCGACTGCATGCATTGGAAATGGAAGAACTGCCCATTTGGTTGGCAGGGGATCTACAAAGGCGCCAAAGGCGGTTGTAGTGTGGTGCTTGAGGCGGTAGCCACACAGGACCTCTGGATTTGGCACTCCTTCTTTGGTATGCTAGGAACTCACAATGACATCAACGTGCTGCAGTGCTCTCATGTTTTTGTCAAGCTCGTTGAGGGTCATTCTCCTCCGGTGAACTTCGAGATCAATGGGCACCAATACAACAAGGGGTACTATCTAGCTGACGGCATCTATCCGAGATGGTCGACATTTGTGAAGACGATCTCAAACCCTGTGGCAGGAGGCAAGAACGCCTGGTTTGCGAAGCTTCAGGAGGCTTGCAGGAAGGATATCGAGCGGGCATTTGGTGTGCTCCAATCTCGATTCGCTGTTGTTCGGTACCCCGCTCAGACCTGGTCGAAAGATCAAATGTGGGAGATCATGACTTGCTGTGTCATCTTGCACAACATGATCATCGAGAGCGAGCAAGAAGACCCAGTGTTTGACACTGAACCATACTACAGGCAGGGTCCTCTAGCCGAAGTTGATCACCAGCTACCGGCAACTTGGACTGCCTATCTCAGTATGTGTCAGGAGATCCGAGACCCACAGGTGCATCATCAACTGCAGAAAGATCTGATTGAGCACCTATGGAGGCTCAAGGGGGACGCCGCGTGATGAAATACGAGTTTTTATTTGTTGAACTATATAATTTGTATTGAACTATTTGTTGTTGTAGTATTTTGTTGAAGTATTTGATTTTTCTGTGATGAAATATGTGATAAGAAATAATTGTGTTGATAATTGAACGCCGAGACACGGCGAAACCACGCCGAATATGGGCCTATTCTCGCCCATATGGGCCGTTTATTCGCCGAAATTAGGCTGCAAATTGAGCCAATTTCGGCGCCTGGGGGCGACGACTGAGCGCAAAACCGCCCCCAGCGCTGAGTGTATCGCCGGCTCGCCCCCAGGGGGCGATTTTTATGTGTCCTGGGGGGGCCAACGGCTGGAGATGCCCTAAGCAACAGCCGGCCTATGCCGAGATTGTTCCGTTGCCGAGAACCATACTCGGCTTATGTTGTCTTCGCCGAGCTCCCGTGGTTCGAGACTCGGCAACGACCAATTTGTAGTGCCTCCTGGTGATTCCTCAAAAAATAAATAAATTAGTGCGTCATATGGCCTGATGATGCATGCATTGTATGGATTGTGCATGTTGTATGGCCTCATGATGCATGCATTGTATGGATTGTGCATGTTTGTATGGCCTGATGGTTGTTGTTATTTGTGTCAAACATTCTGGCTGTTGTTTCACTTATTTGTGTCAACTTTAGTGCATGGTTGTGCATTGCCTTTTTTAAGGCTTGCTGATATCTGTTGTTTGCTTGCTTGCTGAGTTTCTGACGAGTTAAAAAGTTGATTTATTGCACACATGTTGAGCAAATTAACAGGTTGTGAGTTGATTGCCTGACTGAGGGGTTTCTTCTTGTATATGGGTACCTGGAATAACCTTTTTTTTGCGGCATGGAATAACCGAACGGGACAACACAGGTTCTGTCAGTAGGTCTTAGATTAATTTTTGATAAAAGAAAACGTCTTAGATTAGACACATTAGGATACTTTCTTGATTTTTTGGAAACCAAATTTTTGGAAGACGGAACCAAAAAGAACCCATGACAAGAGTTTGTTTGGTTCACATCCTGGCTACCGTGCGGCTGATCGAGGAGGATTATGGGATGGGATAGAAAGAGCTCAGACTGGTTGGTATCTCAGTTCATTGAGAAAGAAAACTGGACTATCCAGTACCATCCTCACAAGAAAAGGTAATGCAGAGGAGCAAAGGCAGCCTGTTTCATATGGCTGGGGGAGGGGGCTGTTCCTGCTACTCCTTGCAAGAACTCCATCTCGGAATGATTGATTGGAGCAACTCTAGCACACTCTTTATACTCTCGAACTGTAAACGCGGTATAAGGGCCGAGAAAGCAGGGGTTTGAGGGGTCATTTTTGTTGCGGCCGAAAAAACACCGTATTTGGAACCGTAAATTTCAAAACAAATCATTCGCGGGCGAAATTGAGGAACACATAGCACCATCATAGTTTGATCATGGGTACATAGATTATCACTACATTCATACTACAATGCTACACCATCGTCGTAACCTAACTAAGCAAAATCTGAGCTCGCCGGAGCTCTCTGGGTGCGGCGACGGCACTCACTCGTCGTCATCGGAGTCTGAGGAGACAAGGTCGGCGTATTTCTTGTCCTGCTCCTCCTGCTTGCGGCGCCATGCGGCCAGCTTCTCGTGGAGCTCGCGGTCGGCGGCGAGCGCCTGCTCGAAGAGGTCGTTGAGCTCGTCGTCCCGCCTGCGATGCGCGTCCTCCTCCTGCTGCTCACACGCAGTGCGCTTGGTGAACGCCGCCTCGAAGGGGTCCGATTCGGGCCCGATGAGGTAGTCCTCCGGCCCGATGACGCTGCGGCCGCGCGGGCGCTCCTCCCCCGGCTCGATCTTGACGGCGGGGAGGTCGCCGGACTCCCTCTCCCTCTTCACCGGAAGTAGCCCCGTGCCAGAGTGCCTCGCATGGCGGAGGTCGTACTCCTCCGTCTCGCGGCGGAGGAGGGACTCCAGCACCGGCAGCCTGTACTTAGTGTAGCGCTTGGTCGCGCGCTTGCACGCCGCGTCGGAGGTGACACAACGTTTGTGCTCCGGGTCTTCGCCGCCACCGCGCCGGCCAGAGGTCCACATCCTCGTGGATTGGGGGGCGGGGCGCGACTGATTTCTCACCGGCGACGAGAAATGGGGAGGGGAATGGGTGAGAGGCGGCAGTGGGGGGATAGGGTTTTGACCCGTATCTGGACGACAAAACCCATAGATATATTGCGTCGGGGGGGGGGGCGATTTGCGGGCCATCGTAAAAAAATTACGGGCCAGGCGACTATACGGGCTCTGGTCTGGCCCAAAAAAGGGCCAAACCCGTATAGTCGCCGGATTTTTACTGTTTGCGCGAGAATACGTGCTTTGCTAGAGTTGCACTTACATTGCCACATTTGCTATTCATCAGATAACTGAAGAAGTTTTTTGGGTCAGTTGGGTTTGGAAATGGGCAGCGCAACGCAACAACGAGCTCGAGTTGGGGACGACAAGGTCGATCGTGGTGTCATCGCCAAGGGCTCCAGCGCGGCTCGCCACGACGTCCCAGACAGAGGGGAGGACGAGTGCTCACAGATTTGGGTCGCAGCTGGAGGTGAGAGAGGACCTTGACTGGTTTGGGTTTTGGGGAGCTCTCGTTTGGGGTTTGGGCTGGAGGTAGAAGATGAACCAGAGCCGTCGAACGGCTCGAGAAATCGACTGAAAACAAACAAAAATTCAAGCACCTGATACATTGTAGATATCCGAAGGTTTCATCGAGGAGAGATGCACAACCCACCTCTTCCTCGATAAACCCTTCAGAAATCCACAATATAATCAAATCGTGTAAGCACGGCGGCCTATGCTCTTGACCGTGTCAAGAGCGTCTTTGGTTCATGTGCTAGGAACCAGAGTGTGTTCATTTCAGAAGGGGCTGGGAGGAGCTCTGATTGGTCGGCAGCACATTTTATTGAAGAAGAGAGCTGGACTAGATTCTCTTTGGTTGGGCCTCTGGTTGCTGCTATTCCTCACAAGAAAAAGGTAAGTAAGGAGGAGCAAACGCGAAAGTGCTCATGTGAGCCCGGGCTGCAGTGATCCCGGAATCAGTGCCGACAATTCACCTCGTGATAAATGCACATGCAGGCATTCGCACAGGTACATTAATTCAGCTGTATTCTTTTTTATGTGCTATGGCCCACAACTCAGTTGACGCCCAGGTATTTCCGTCAGTTACCATCAACATAGATCAGATGGAGATGGATGATGTGGGCCAGTAATATGTAGATTCTGGACTAACGTCCACCGGCAAGCCCATTTCAGAGATGGCCGTCGAGTTAGCAGACGCCCTCCTCTGCAACTGCATACTCCTGCAGTTGGATCCCACCATTCAGCTTGTTCGCTACCTCTGCGTCGCTACCATCACCTTCACTCATATCCTGAACACCACACAAACTGTTAACACGCAGGCCAAAATGGTTTTGTAATGGTCAGTTACCATGTGCTCACATAATCCGACAGTGAAGAAAGCACCGAGTGTGCACTCCCCGTCGGTTCAGGATCTGCTCGTTGATTGACTGACGCCTCCGAAGATGCAGCAGCCTGCAGTGTTCACCACATCAGTCTACGCGTACTTACAGTTAGCGAATGGATAATCACTGGACTGGCAATGCATACCTGAATCGAGAAGTCGCTCCCATGGCTGTATTCTTCAGACTTGCTCACTGCAGATGCACCATGTGAGAACGAAGCTCAACCCATCCCACACACCCTCTGATACCCCTGATTGAGATGCATGTGCTGCATGTACTTGACACGTGGTAATTCAAATAAAAAAGATCATGCAGAATCTTAAATTTGGGCATGAAATCCCTCTGAACATTGCAACCCTGTAGTATCAATACACTTACACTGAACAAGTCTAATTTATGAATACTAGAGTCATTACCAACTATGCCATAGAATCCATTAAACGTTATAAACTGTCAAAGCAAGGTCTGATGGAAAGCAAATTATTTTATAAGCACATGTCCAATAAACAAGCTACAAATTCTAATTATACAAATAGACCACAAGTTCATGACATTCCCTGGTCACATAGTTCACACATTTACATCCGTCTCAGCTCACTCGCCTTATGACAATTGTTTCGACGGCGGCTTTCAACACCACAATTCTTGCATCTTGCCAACTTTCATGGTTGTTTCGGTACATCACCACGATCAGGACAAGTTGTTCTCTTGTGGCCTTGTCGCCGACAAATGCTGCAGAATCTGGTCCGTTTACTCAACCCTCCGTATGGTGCCTTATCCATACTTGTGGTAGGCCTCCCTATCTGCTTGCGCTTAGCTGGAGGTAATAAAACCTGCAAGCATATTTCCCAATTTATGTGTTGAATTGTTGCCGCCGTTCTCCATATCAACATGTCCACCTACTGTTGCAGCCAACACAACGCCTTCTGACTGAACCTGATTCAGAACATCTCCATTCTCAGCCAACCTGTCCTCCAGTCCTAGGCCGTCCCTCATTTCTGTGTATGGTTTCATTTCAGCCTCACAATGCTTGAACAGTTTTATCATGTGCTCATATGCTTCTACACTACTATAGGGTAGTGACCTGTTCACAAGAAAATTACACCCTCCCCTCATGAATCAGTGGAAGGATCTGGTTGAGGTGGTTAACTCTTGGCAGTTGTCTGACGAGACTGATCAGATTAGTTGGGCGTTGGGTAAAAAAGGTAAATTCTCGACCAAATCGGTCTATACCTACTTGGAAAGGCATCTGGTTGGATGTGACTATAGATGGACCTGGAAAGCAAAAATCCCCCTTAAAATCCAAATTTTTCTTTGGCAAGTGTTCCAAGACGTGGTTCTGACTAGAGAAGTCATGAGAAAGCGCAACTGGGCAGGCAATCCTAAATGCTATTTTTGTGATAATGTGGAGACCTCACAGCATCTTTTCTTTACGTGCCCTGTGGCTCGGGTGGTATGGAGGACGGTTGGATGTGTGCTGGGCACATCTTTATGTCCAAATAACATTTGGTAGTACTATTCCTGGTGTTATATTTTCCTTCCTGATGGAACTAAACTTTACACCTCTGGTTTGGCAGCAGTTTGTTGGGCGATATGGAACAATCGTAACCAAGCTACTTTTGAACATAAAAACCTCAAAAGCCCTTTTAATGTGGTGTATGCTGCTTGTGGTTTTTTGATGTACTGGGCAGGTTTGATGGCTGGCGATGATCGGGAGGCCATGGAGCGCGGAGCCAAGATGCTCAGGTCTAGTGCTTCGATGATGATGAGAATCTGCGCGGCTCCAACCAACTCAGCTTCGAACTGATCCCTTCTGCGTCTCTTCGGAGCTTCGAGTTCTCGTCTGTCAGGGATAGGCTGCCTTTCGCTCCAGCGCGAGTGCTCTGATTGCTCTTTTGTGAGCCTGTAAGCTTGGTGAATTTAGACTATTTCGGGTTCCTTTTGGAGACTCCTTGGTGTTTAGATCCTATAGGTTGCGTGATCACAGGTGTCGCTGGGTTTTCGCCCCGCAATGAGCTGCTCGATGACGAGTGCTCATGGTGGGTTTTCCAGTGGTGCTTTGAACTCGCCCCCCCTTTCTAGTTTCCTTGCGATGTTTTTGGTACTTGGATCTGTGGTTCTCTGAACTATGTATTTCCGTTATGCTTTTAATGGAAAGGGGTTAAGGCCCGGTTTTATATGCTTCTACCACTACACCATGCACCAGAATTCCCTACCGTTGTGTGTTGGGAAAAAGTCACTATTGCCGACCCACGGTTGGCCATGAAAGTTTCTAACAGACTGTGGGTCAGGAAAATTATTTACGGTGACACACCGTCGGTCGGGAATGATAAAACATATACCATCGAACTGTCGGTCGGGAATTCCCTTATGGCCCACGGACCATCGGTCGGCAAATAACCCCGACCAACAGTCAGATGCTAAATGGGCCTCGCGCGCGAACGGTCAAATTTTAGCGCGAAGTCTGGCCCAGCCCGCGAAATGATTTTTTTTCCAAATCACTTCAATCCCCACGAGCAGCCAAATCCCTAACATTTCCCCCCAGCCACGCCGCCAAATCCTTAGATCCCAGCCATTCCACCGCCGCCCCACGCCTCCCGCCGGTCGTTCCCCAGGCCGTCCCACGACCTCCGCTACGCCGTCCTGCCCGCCCTGCGCCGTCCTGCCAGCCCCGCATCGTCCTGCCTCTGCTGCGCCGCCCCGCGCCGTCCTAACTGCCCTGCGCCGCCCCGCGCCGTCCCGTGCCCATCCGGCATGTTGGAGCTCTGGCAGTGGGGATCTTCCGTAGAACGCATGTGGCGGGGACAACTCCGAGGTTCTTCTGAGGAAATGATGATACTAACTCTGCAGCTTCATGTGGAGGCCGAACTGGATCTGTACATATGATTTGAGAACAATGTTTCATTACCGTTAGTTGTGTAAGTACACACGTTTGTCCTGACATTAAAAAAGAAGGAACAAATGCATTTTACATGGTTTATGCCTGAATTGTTACAGGTTCAATGAGCAGGGATCACTCATTAAGTCTAGCAAGTTTCTACATTGTCCTTAGTGTTGTTCAGCATGATCTCGTAAGAGATTTTATATTCAACATCATGGGCTAAAACAAAATTCTGTATACTGAACAACTTTTTACCTTTCATAGGAAGTGCTTTCTCTGACTTGGTGAGATAAGCATCGAGGCTAGATTCTTGTATTTCCTCTTAAGGAAGTTTAGCATCTGAACTGGGGGAGACCTCACGCAGTGTGGATTTTCATCTCTCTGTACATGCGACCTGACTTCATCTCTCTTTTGTTTCTGTTGCAGGTTGCATAGAGAACCATTGTTGGTACCATTGAGCAGAGGAAGAAGAGTAGCAGAATCATTGGTACTTAGTGACCAGCTTGTGGTATTTGATTGTACCTAGCATCATATTTGCCTGAACCAAACACCACCTTAGTGCACAAGGTGTGTGTGGAGTGTCCACTATTTATTTTTCTTTTAGTATATGATTAGTTGATGGAGTGCTTTTAGTCTGGCTGTTTGATTCAGAAATTATGTGAATAACTGAAATGGTAGATAGATTAGGAGTTAGTGGCTAACAAACAGATATTATTTATGAAATTGGTGAGCTTAATATCTTGTTGGTATTTTGTCACAAATGTGGCTCCAAGATTTATTGAAGTTGTTATCTTAGTATGTTCCTAGCATAACCCAGCCAATGTTGCGTGTGAACATGAATTGAAGGTTTTGCTTAGGCTTCGGCTCTTATGCATTTTTTCCTTTAGGAGGCTACACCGTGGGAGCTCATCTTCAAGAGATCATCCACCGACGTGCTTACTGCATCCACTCAAGTGAGTTCCTCTGCCCCACTCAAGTCTAGAGGCCCTCCATGTGTGTGGATGCCATGAATATGTAGAGATACCTCCTTATGTTTGGCACTGATTTTTTTAGTGTGTAATCTGGTTGGTTATTAGGATTCTTGCTACCAACGACTCAACTTCCAGCAGCGGCGCAGTAATCCCCTTCCGTGCTTGTCACGACATCCTCCACTAGTTGGTGAGTCAACCATATCTTTGGTCTGTTTATTTATGGTGGTATCTACCTTTGCTATGTGTACTACCATTGAATTGGTTCTATGATTCTTACTTTCTTTTCCGAGCCATTTTATTTATAGTACTTCAAGTAATTCCTTGCATTCTTTGGTTGTGATATCATCTGTTCAGGATTTAGTGTGTATTTGTAGTGACCAAGTGTGAAGCTAGCTACCATGGATAGAAGTTGGATGGATGCGCCTAGGTATAACGCAGCATATATGTTTTAAATTTCTTAGATGCTGAAACTATATATAACACACTACACATGTACACTTGCATGTAGGCATACAGAGAAGTACTTACAAGGGCTCGCCAAATTCCTAGGCTTTGCATTTAATAAATCATCGGTCGAGAATAAAATCTTATGTCCTTGCAAAAACTGTGTGAACTCATACTGGAGAGAAGAGTCTGAAGTCCGTGAGCACCTGGTATGCGAGGGATTTGTAGATGGCTACAAACAGTGGATGTTTCATGGAGAACGTGTCTCTTCTTCTTCCATTCCTCCAAATCTAGATGAGGGTGACGATAGGGATGAGGGCGATGATATATCTGATTTGCTACGAGACCTTGCTGCTGGTTTGGATAAAGGGGGGGATCTTGAAGATGATTGTGGTTTAGATCAGGATGACTCTTTTCTAGAATCTCTCCACAAACTTGAAGCTGATTCTAGACAAGAGCTATATCCAGGCTGTAAGAATTTCTCAAAGCTTCATTTCCTAGTGAGACTTCTTCACACCAAACTGCTTGGAGGGTGGTCTGATAGAAGTTTTGATCTGCTGTTAGATCTACTAAAAGATGCTTACCCTCAGTCCGCAATACCCCAAAACTCCAATGAAGCTAAAAAACTAGTCAAATGCCTAGGACTTGGGTATGTTAATATCCATGCATGTGAAAATGATTGCATTCTATTTTGGAAGAACAATGCCAATGCCAATTCATGCCCAGAATGTAAGGCTTCAAGATGGAAATCTGAAAGGAAGAGTGCAGATGGGAAATGTGTCCACAAGGTTCCTAAGAAGGTTCTTCGTTACTTCCCAATAAAGAAGAGGCTTCAAAGGTTGTTTGTGTGTTCCAGAACTGCGGCTCTCACAAGATGGCATGCAGAAGAGCGCACACAAGATGGCTTGATTAGGCATCCTAAAGATTCCCTCCTTTGGAAAGATTTTGATGAAAAAAATAAAGATTTTGCAAAAGACAGCAGAAATCTTAAGCTTGTAGTATGTGCCGATGGTTTTAATCCATTTAGATCCATGAATCTCAGCTATAGCATTTGGCCAGTATTATTGATTCCTTATAACTTTCCACCCTGGATGATTATGAAGCAATCAAATTTCATCCTATCACTGTTGATTCCTGGCAGAAATTCACCTGGTAGTGATATTGATGTCTATCTTGAGCCACTAGTTGATGATATGGTAGATATGTTTCTTGATGGTGTTAGGACCTATGATGCTTCAACCGGAGAGTATTTTCAGTTGCATGCTGCCATAATATGCACAATTACGGATAAACCGGGTCTTGGGTCTTTGGTTGCCTGTGCTTCCTCTGGAGAAGGAGCTTGCCCTGAATGCCACTCTCAATTATGTTCTCTTAGGCTAAAAAATGGTAGCAAGACTTGCTATATGGGGCATCGTAGGTTCTTACGTGCAGATCACCCCTTGAGGTATGATACACGCACATTTGGTGACATAGAACGTGGGACAGCACCCATTCCACTTTCCGGTAGGCAAATCTTAGAGCTGACAGAAAATATGCAAACCAAGTTTGGGAAGGATCCTATAACGAAGAAGCCTAGAACTAAGAAACGCAAGAAAGGGGATCCGCTAATCATTTGGAAAAGAAAGTCTATTTGGTTTAAACTACCATATTGGAAGGATTTGAAGATGCATCATAACTTTGATATCATGCACATAGAAAAAAATGTGTGTGAGAACATAGTTAACACTTTGTTGGCAGTCAATGGAAAAACCAAGGATAATATTAATTCTCGATATGACCTTCAAGCACTCAATATTAGAAAGGATCTTCAACCTATTGATCTTGATGATGATGAAGTTTTTTTTTCCTCCGGCACCTTACACAATGGAATCTGATCAGCAGAGGACATTTTGCAAAGTATTTAAAAATGCCATGTTTCCTAATGGTTATGCATCTGATATACGCCGTAATGTGCATGTTAAGGAGAAAAAGATAACTGGGCTAAAGAGCCATGACAACCATGTCCTTTTGCAAGACTTGCTGCCACTTGCAGTGAGAAGAACATTACCAGAAAGAGTGAGTGCGGTACTGATTCGTGTGAGCGGATTTTTCAAGCGAATGTACTCACAGGTTATTCGCATAAGTGACATGCAAAGGTTGCAGGATGAAATAGCTGAGACCTTGAGCCTTCTTGAGGCCATATTCCTCCCATCATTTTTTGACATTATGGTGCATTTGATGGTTCATCTTCCAGCACAAGCAATGATAGCTGGTCCAGTACATTTTTGCAGCATGTGGGCTGTAGAGAGGTATATAGGAAAGCTCAAGGGACATGTCCACACCAGAAGTCATGTGGAAGGATCAATTGCAGAGGGCTATTTGTTTGATGAGAGCTTGACATTTTGCTCACACTATTTGGATGATGAGAGTCAGTTGAATCGAGCTAGGAATGATGGAGGTTTGGATATGGAAGTTGATGATACAACTCCTTTCTTCCACAACATTGGTCGAGGGCTGGCTGGCAAGTGCATGGTGATGTTAGATAACAAAACTTGGCTGCAAGCCCACAGATACGTCTTGTTCAATTATGACAACATAGAACCATACCTAGAGTAAGATATCCCTACTATGTATTGCTGTTAGGTTATTTCTCTCCTCCTTGCCAATTAATAAATATAACCTATATGCAGCAAACATATGGATTACCTTTCTTCTATTGGTGTTCGAAGTCATCGAGAAGTCAAGTGTGTGCATTACGAGACCTTTCATGAGTGGTTTAAATTGCACGTAAGTGGGCATGTGACTGTCAACCTATAAGACATATAATTCCATCCCATTGTAGAGTAACAATAGCATTTCATAATCACAGGTGGCAGAAATGGGCGATGAAGCACCTCATGAGATAAAAATATTAGCTAAAGAGCCAAACTTGGTTGCTATGAAGTATAGTAGCTACACTATAAATGGGACAGACTTTCATACACAATCATATGATGAGGGCCGGTCATTCCAGAGTAGTGGAGTAGCTCTTGTTGCACAAACCACATCCTTTGCAAAAGGAAAAGGTGACAATATTAGTGTAAGAAACAAGACCTATTATGGCATTATAAAGGAAATTCTTGAGTTGAATTATCAACATGAAGGGAAAGTAGTGTTGTTCAAATGTGACTGGGTTGATAATCGTGTAGAAGATGAATGGGTGCAAACTGATCAGTTTGGAATCACTTCTGTGAATTTCAAGCATTTTTTCAATACCGGTGAGAAAATATCAGACGAGCCCTTCATATTAGCCACACAAGCAACTCAAGTTTACTATGTTGAAGATCCCATTGATGCTGAGTGGTCTACTGTTGTTGTTCCATCATTATATGACATAGAAGAATCTAAAGATGACAATGGTAATGTTTTATGTGTGACGTTGCCTGATCCGTGTACTGCTATACGTGTGAGTGTTGCGGATGGATGCATTGGTTCTGCTAGGACAGATATAGATGGACTAGTTCTTAAAACAAGTGATATTGAAAAAAGTAAGTGTTGTGTATGATCCTCTAATGTTTTGTATTTTCAGCGATGTACTCACATAGTGTGTCTTTTGCAGGGGGAAAAATGGCAAGCGCAAACGGAAGAGCTAAAGATGGTGGGGTCACGGAGGAACAACTGAAAGCGGTAGAGTATGAACTACTGAGAAGCAAGACCATTGAAGAGAATGATAAACGGCTAGCAGCGGTACGAGCAACAAGAGCTTCTATGCAGGAAGATATGGAAGCGAACCAAGCCCCCAAAAAGAAAAGAAAGGTATGTAGCCCTGAAGATGTTCTACCTGAAGGAAGCAAATGTAGCTTGCAACACTAAACTATATATCTATGCAGGCACCCTCCAGCGCACCTATAAGCGCGAATGAAGGACGTGTTTTGAGGTCTAGGGTATCAAAAGATCAAGATCATGTAGATCCTGAGCATCAGCCTTCCAAAGGTATTTGTAGTGGGTTATACTTGCTCATATTGTAGCCTAATGTCACTTGCTAGAATTGTTGTATGACTATGTTAATTTTCTTGCATGAAGAGATTACTTGTGAGCTTGATGATGAAGGTAGTCAAAAGAAAGGTGGAAGAAAAATTACTCGAAAGGCTAACATATATGCAAGGCTGAATCAACCCAAAATCCATATTCCACTTAATGGGAATGGCCAGCCTGTTGGGCCAGATGCAACTGAATTTGCCAATTTCATTGGTACTTTGGTGAGGAAGCATATATCACCTGCAGAGTTAGATTGGCGAGATGTTGATGTAGACAAAAAATTGTTAGTGTGGGAGACCTTGAAGGTATAAATGAGCATAATTTATAACTTACTCTTTTTTAATGCTATCTAACCGAGTATTCTGCTTTCTTTCATTTTAATAGGCATTTTATGAGCTCGACTCAACCGCCTTGAGCTTTGTTCTCAACACTTCACACATAAAATGGAAGGATTGGAAGTCAGATTTAAAGAGGTACAAGTTTGATGCTGCGCTGACTGATGCACAACTTATGAAAAGACGTGATAGCAGAATTAGTGAAGCTGATTGGAAGACCCTTATTACTTATTGGAGATCTTCGGCATTTGAAGTAAGTCATCCTGCTGAATCAAAACTGTAGTCGTCCTGTTGGACATAGATAAACAAATATGCACCATACATCTGGCAGCAAACAATACATGTGATAAATCTCATTTACTTGTCTTGTAGTCTCGTAGTGCTATCGCCAAAAAGAATCGTGCCAATGCAGTGCCTCATACATCTGGCAGCAAGAGTCATGCCCGTGTTGCCAATGAAATGGTAAACGCAATTACCCCAATTAAAAAGATATGCCACTGTGTTTTAATGACTAATGCATAGTGAAATAAATAAATGATTGTAGGCTGTCAAACTTGGGCATGATCCTCGAAGAGATGAAGTTTATATCGAAACACATACATGCAAGAAAGGGGAAAGGAAAGGGAATTATGTGCCGCAGGCAGCAGCAACAATTGTGAGTCCCTTTTGCCACGTTTTTTCAGTATTAGACAGAACTTGTACAAGTAGAATTTACATAGCAAGTACATATCATTTTGCAGAAGGAACTCATAGAGAAAGGTGAACAGCACCCCGAATGGAAGGAAAAAAACATTAAAGAAGGTGATCTGTTTGCACGTGTATGTGGAATGAAGGAGCCCAGGGGTCGTGTCCGTGTGTTAGGTCTAGGGCCAACACCTCAAGATTTGGGCACACCGGGTACACGGGGTAAATTGAGCACAAGAGTTCTAGTTGAAATGGAAGGGCGTCGAGAAGCTGAAAATCGCTTTAACATGCTGGAGGGGCATGTGCTACAAATGCAGGAACAGATGAACCGAATGGAATTGATGTTAGCTTCACAAGGAGGGCATAATCTGGAAACTCCTAGCTCGCAGCACGGTTCCAATTCTCGACAAGTAATGAACTATTTCCACATCTTTTCATTGCATCAATAATCCATCTTCCATGCACTAACTCTATTTCTGTTTGATAGAACTCAAGAGCTGAAGCTGAGGATAATAACGATGGTGAAGAAGATGATGAACAGGATGATGAAGAACCCTTTGTTCATAGAAGAGTTGTTGCAAAGCCCCCTTCAAGAAGCTCATCAGCCTATGAAGATGAAAGCCTTGTAATCTTCTCATCCTTACCTATATGTTGAAATTTTATTTTGTTTCATGTTTCTAAAATAATCATTGATTCAGATTGGTATGGATGTGCTTCTATATGCATGGACTGGTCCTGAAACTCCTGTTGCTAAGGCAACAATTATCTCAGTTGACCCAGACACTATTGTGGGCGGAGAGCCCCTTGGACTAGGAACTTATGAGGTTCTTGTCAATGTTGCGATCAGAAGGGATGCTACTTTGCCTTTTGAAGATGAAGGTTTACAAATTATCGCTGATGCTGTCACAAGGTCCATTGCATGGCCATCTAGCAAGGTAATCACCAACATTGTGTGTTTTGTCCACTTATCTCGAATTGTTTGATGCGTGATACTGACTCATGATCACTTTGCTAGATGAAACCCTACAAACCTGGGGCATGTTCCTCGTCCCGCCGCTAAGGTATATTTGAATCATGAGCTAGTATTTATTTTTTGAGCTACAAAACCAGGGATCGAAATGAACTTAACCAGACCCTTGTATCTTCTTCTTCCTCATGATAGTTGTTATCTAGCTCTGTACATTGAGCAGTAACGATCAATGCTGGTCTATCTTTTCTTATTTTCAATACCTGCCTAGTTCATTGCCACTTATTAATGTACAGTTCATAGCTTACATGGTTTAGTAGAAATACAAGGAAATAATAATGTGATGCAAAAGTTGCTCTCATGTCCATGCTATTGTTTACAAGAGTAATTGTCCGAACATGCTAATTTTTTGCCTTATGTCCAGATGATGGAAATACAACTTAATTATGTGCGATGAACCTCCGCAGGTATAATTTCTTCCCAATCCCCCATCGCTTTCTGTTCTAGTCCTGTGCTTGCTGCCGTCGCTGATCTAGATACTCATTTCTCTGCTCCAAGTTCAGTTATCTATCTGTGCTGGGCTGGTTCAGGTTGATTCAGTTTGATGCTTTTGCTTGTTGCGTCGGTGTCAAGCTATGAGTTGTTATGTGCGATCTAATTATCCGATGCTTGCATACATTTCATGTCATGGTGTCACTGAGTAGATATGATGAGGAACAGAGTAGAAGCTAGAGTTCTGTTTCTTGTGCTAGGCTGGTTCAGTCGGCTTGAGTTTCATTTTTTCGCTCATCGTATCGTGTAGGCATCGAGCTACGGATTGCACCATGGGACCTAACTATTCAATACTTGCATACATGTCATCGTGTTACATCCTAGCTAGAAATGATGAGGAACAGAGTATAAGCTAGAGTTTTCCTTCCGTGGGATGGGAGCAATAGCGTGGGCTTGGCAGTAAGAGCCGTCTATGCCTGCCTTGTGTAGAGCGTCCCTGGTAGCTAGGTTAGCAAAGTAGATCACATACTTGCTGTGCATAATTGGTTACTGGCTTGGCGCCAAGCGCTAGATGGCCGGATGGCCGTTGGCACGCGAAAAGTTCACCGTTTCGCGCTCCAGCTCGTCCCTGCTGCTGCTTTATATTGCAAAATAGTACCAGGTGTTGCTCCGAGTACACCTCTATATTGCTCATATTTCCTGAAATATACTTCATGGTCACGTTGCATCGAGGCTTTATGATGTCCAACACAGCAAAGATCTAATTAACACATGTTGTGGCATTGTTCTGAACTTGAGCTATTTTTTGTAACACTAAAATCCCATAGTTTTTTACTGCCAATTGCCCTAGATGCTTTATACAATTATTGTTTTTGCCATTGTCTCTGAATGCATGCTCACCATTACATTTTTATCCTTTGTAGAAAAGACATACAAAAGGAGCAGGAAGGAACCAGGAAGATGTCAGTTTGCATCAGCTAGAGATTTTCTGTAATGGAGCAAAAACAATGTGTCTTTTAGGTCTCATTTTGTAAACCTATATGTCATCTTGTCACCTGGGTATTTTGTGTAATGGAGCAAACAATGAATATTGGAGATGCATCTATCATTTTGTAAACCTGTTGGGTGATTCGGTCATTGAACCGTAAATGTTTCTTTATTTGTGAGAAGTAATTAATATGTTATCCTTCTTTGGTCATGATTTAATATTTTCGGAGTACATGCAAGTTCTGTAACTTGACTAATATCATATTATAATGAGATATGCAACTTGATTTTGGTTGACATTGTATTGAAAGGCAGATAGGAAATCAAGGGTACGTGCTGTCAAATTGTTGGTTGGCAAAACAAAACAGCATCCTATTGTTGGTCGGCAAAGGCTCATGCTAGGACCAACGGAAAGTCGGTCGGCAAAAAAGACACCATCGCATAGTTGGTCGGGAAAGTTTCAGGATAGGGGCAGCAGAAAGTCGGTCGGCAAAGACTGTACTGTAAAACGGTCGGTCGGGAAAGCTTCAAGAGCAACACCAGCTGAAAATCGGTCGGGAAAGATTCCGGGGTAGGCCATCAGAAAGTCGGTCGGCAATTCGGTTTATAGGCGTCCAACTGTCGGTCGGGAAAGACATGTCGGTCGGGAAAAGGTTTTCCCGTCTGGACTTACCCCAACAGACGCTGTCGGTTGGCAATACTTTTTCCTGACCGACTGTGTGTCGGCAGACGCTGTTTTTCCGACCAACCTGTTTGTTGGGGATGTGGTGCTGTGGTGTAGTTACACTACTGTCTTGGTGTCTCCCATCCGCACAAGCTCCATTGCATGCATATACATACTGAAATGCCTGAAACTAAACGAGTTCTCCTGAGCACAGCCTCCGTTGGTACTGAGTTAGGTGCGGCAGGGGGATATCATGTGAATCCTGGGTCCATCTCTTAACTATATGCATGTACTTCCTCACGAACTATGCATCAGGCATGTACTTCCTCATGAAGTAATTCTTCAACATGTGGTTCGCACTTTCACTCCGCTATGTACTCGTCATTTTAGCACAGAATACACTTTGAAATAAGGCTTCGCCCACTTGTGTTGGATCTCATACAATTACTTCATGTAAGTGTAGTTCTTCATGCTGTACTTCTCCACAAGATACTTCCAGGCTTCTTCAAATTCATCTATGGTCACCATGTGATTAATAGCCTTATGAAATTCAGGAAGGGAGTGACTCTTCTTTAGTACAAAGGACCCAAGGACTCTTTTGTATTCTTCCGCACGTGTCGTTTGCACCATCTGTGAGTTGTGTCTGGCATCAAATTTTTTATTTCTACTACCATTGCTCGATTTTGATATGAAAATCAAACACATCATTTCAATGTCAGGTCTGTAATGATCTACAGGAGGAAGTTTTAATATGATTCACATAGCAATTCAGATCATGATACCTGTTTGTGGAGCAGTACCGCCCATTATCCTGATAAATTATGCGAAAACCCACTCAAATGTTTCAACCTTCTCATCACGAACCAGCACACCAGCTAGTATAATGCTTTGAAAATGGTTGTTAACAGCCAGAAAAAGACCAAACCGCATGTCATATAGATTGGCCCTGTAGGTTGAATCAAATGTTACTACATCTCGGAAGAAGTTGTACTGCAATTTGCTGCTGCCAGTTGCCCACATTACAGTGTTGATCCTTCCTTCTTTGTTTGCCTGAACTCGACATGTGAACTGTGGATCCTTTGAGCATAGTTCCTGGAAGAAATTATGCTGTACACCTTTGCTTTTGCTTTCCTGGCGTCATCTTCTGCTTGCTCACGACTAATTTTGCCACACAGACTACGCAATGCTCTTTTCGTGAACTGGTACATTTTCCATCCTGCCAAAGAAGCTCCCAGTTATGTTGTACACCTTTGCAAGGTTAACTGTTCTGCCACAATTGCTTAACTAGATCCCTGCTGTACATGTTGATATGCTTGTGCGATGGCCAGTGTATTGTGTGTCTGCTTGCGGCGCCATGCGGCCAGCTTCTCGTGGAGCTCGCGGTCGGCGGCGAGCGCCTGCTCGAAGAGGTCGTTGAGCTCGTCGTCCCGCCTGCGATGCGCGTCCTCCTCCTGCTGCTCACACGCAGTGCGCTTGGTGAACGCCGCCTCGAAGGGGTCCGATTCGGGCCCGATGAGGTAGTCCTCCGGCCCGATGACGCTGCGGCCGCGCGGGCGCTCCTCCCCCGGCTCGATCTTGACGGCGGGGAGGTCGCCGGACTCCCTCTCCCTCTTCACCGGAAGTAGCCCCGTGCCAGAGTGCCTCGCATGGCGGAGGTCGTACTCCTCCGTCTCGCGGCGGAGGAGGGACTCCAGCACCGGCAGCCTGTACTTAGTGTAGCGCTTGGTCGCGCGCTTGCACGCCGCGTCGGAGGTGACACAACGTTTGTGCTCCGGGTCTTCGCCGCCACCGCGCCGGCCAGAGGTCCACATCCTCGTGGATTGGGGGGCGGGGCGCGACTGATTTCTCACCGGCGACGAGAAATGGGGAGGGGAATGGGTGAGAGGCGGCAGTGGGGGGATAGGGTTTTGACCCGTATCTGGACGACAAAACCCATAGATATATTGCGTCGGGGGGGGGGGCGATTTGCGGGCCATCGTAAAAAAATTACGGGCCAGGCGACTATACGGGCTCTGGTCTGGCCCAAAAAAGGGCCAAACCCGTATAGTCGCCGGATTTTTACTGTTTGCGCGAGAATACGTGCTTTGCTAGAGTTGCACTTACATTGCCACATTTGCTATTCATCAGATAACTGAAGAAGTTTTTTGGGTCAGTTGGGTTTGGAAATGGGCAGCGCAACGCAACAACGAGCTCGAGTTGGGGACGACAAGGTCGATCGTGGTGTCATCGCCAAGGGCTCCAGCGCGGCTCGCCACGACGTCCCAGACAGAGGGGAGGACGAGTGCTCACAGATTTGGGTCGCAGCTGGAGGTGAGAGAGGACCTTGACTGGTTTGGGTTTTGGGGAGCTCTCGTTTGGGGTTTGGGCTGGAGGTAGAAGATGAACCAGAGCCGTCGAACGGCTCGAGAAATCGACTGAAAACAAACAAAAATTCAAGCACCTGATACATTGTAGATATCCGAAGGTTTCATCGAGGAGAGATGCACAACCCACCTCTTCCTCGATAAACCCTTCAGAAATCCACAATATAATCAAATCGTGTAAGCACGGCGGCCTATGCTCTTGACCGTGTCAAGAGCGTCTTTGGTTCATGTGCTAGGAACCAGAGTGTGTTCATTTCAGAAGGGGCTGGGAGGAGCTCTGATTGGTCGGCAGCACATTTTATTGAAGAAGAGAGCTGGACTAGATTCTCTTTGGTTGGGCCTCTGGTTGCTGCTATTCCTCACAAGAAAAAGGTAAGTAAGGAGGAGCAAACGCGAAAGTGCTCATGTGAGCCCGGGCTGCAGTGATCCCGGAATCAGTGCCGACAATTCACCTCGTGATAAATGCACATGCAGGCATTCGCACAGGTACATTAATTCAGCTGTATTCTTTTTTATGTGCTATGGCCCACAACTCAGTTGACGCCCAGGTATTTCCGTCAGTTACCATCAACATAGATCAGATGGAGATGGATGATGTGGGCCAGTAATATGTAGATTCTGGACTAACGTCCACCGGCAAGCCCATTTCAGAGATGGCCGTCGAGTTAGCAGACGCCCTCCTCTGCAACTGCATACTCCTGCAGTTGGATCCCACCATTCAGCTTGTTCGCTACCTCTGCGTCGCTACCATCACCTTCACTCATATCCTGAACACCACACAAACTGTTAACACGCAGGCCAAAATGGTTTTGTAATGGTCAGTTACCATGTGCTCACATAATCCGACAGTGAAGAAAGCACCGAGTGTGCACTCCCCGTCGGTTCAGGATCTGCTCGTTGATTGACTGACGCCTCCGAAGATGCAGCAGCCTGCAGTGTTCACCACATCAGTCTACGCGTACTTACAGTTAGCGAATGGATAATCACTGGACTGGCAATGCATACCTGAATCGAGAAGTCGCTCCCATGGCTGTATTCTTCAGACTTGCTCACTGCAGATGCACCATGTGAGAACGAAGCTCAACCCATCCCACACACCCTCTGATACCCCTGATTGAGATGCATGTGCTGCATGTACTTGACACGTGGTAATTCAAATAAAAAAGATCATGCAGAATCTTAAATTTGGGCATGAAATCCCTCTGAACATTGCAACCCTGTAGTATCAATACACTTACACTGAACAAGTCTAATTTATGAATACTAGAGTCATTACCAACTATGCCATAGAATCCATTAAACGTTATAAACTGTCAAAGCAAGGTCTGATGGAAAGCAAATTATTTTATAAGCACATGTCCAATAAACAAGCTACAAATTCTAATTATACAAATAGACCACAAGTTCATGACATTCCCTGGTCACATAGTTCACACATTTACATCCGTCTCAGCTCACTCGCCTTATGACAATTGTTTCGACGGCGGCTTTCAACACCACAATTCTTGCATCTTGCCAACTTTCATGGTTGTTTCGGTACATCACCACGATCAGGACAAGTTGTTCTCTTGTGGCCTTGTCGCCGACAAATGCTGCAGAATCTGGTCCGTTTACTCAACCCTCCGTATGGTGCCTTATCCATACTTGTGGTAGGCCTCCCTATCTGCTTGCGCTTAGCTGGAGGTAATAAAACCTGCAAGCATATTTCCCAATTTATGTGTTGAATTGTTGCCGCCGTTCTCCATATCAACATGTCCACCTACTGTTGCAGCCAACACAACGCCTTCTGACTGAACCTGATTCAGAACATCTCCATTCTCAGCCAACCTGTCCTCCAGTCCTAGGCCGTCCCTCATTTCTGTGTATGGTTTCATTTCAGCCTCACAATGCTTGAACAGTTTTATCATGTGCTCATATGCTTCTACACTACTATAGGGTAGTGACCTGTTCACAAGAAATTTACACCCTCCCCTCATGGATCAGTGGAAGGATCTGGTTGAGGTGGTTAACTCTTGGCAGTTGTCTGACAAGACTGATCAGATTAGTTGGGCGTTGGGTAAAAAAGGTAAATTCTCGACCAAATCGGTCTATACCTACCTGGAAAGGCATCTGGCTGGATGTGACTATAGATGGACCTGGAAAGCAAAAATCCCCCTTAAAATCCAAATTTTTCTTTGGCAAGTGTTCCAAGACGTGGTTCTGACTAGAGAAGTCATGAGAAAGCGCAACTGGGCAGGCAATCCTAAATGCTATTTTTGTGATAATGTGGAGACCTCACAGCATCTTTTCTTTACGTGCCCTGTGGCTCGGGTGGTATGGAGGACGGTTGGATGTGTGCTGGGCACATCTTTATGTCCAAATAACATTTGGCAGTACTATTCCTGGTGTTATATTTTCCTTCCTGATGGAACTAAACTTTACACCTCTGGTTTGGCAGCAGTTTGTTGGGCGATATGGAACAATCGTAACCATGCTACTTTTGAACATAAAAACCTCAAAAGCCCTTTTAATGTGGTGTATGCTGCTTGTGGTTTTTTGATGTACTGGGCAGGTTTGATGGCTGGCGATGATCGGGAGGCCATGGAGCGCGGAGCCAAGATGCTCAGGTCCAGTGCTTCGATGATGATGAGAATCTGTGCGGCTCCAACCAACTCAGCTTCGAACTGATCCCTTCTGCGTCTCTTCGGAGCTTCGAGTTCTCGTCTGTCAGGGATAGGCTGCCTTTCACTCCTGCGCGAGTGCTTTGATTGCTCTTTTGTGAGCATGTAAGCTTGGTGAATTTAGACTATTTCGGGTTCCTTTTGGAGACTCCTTGGTGTTTAGATCCTATAGGTTGCGTGATCACAGGTGTCGCTGGGTTTTCGCCCCGCAATGAGCTGCTCGATGACGAGTGCTCATGGTGGGTTTTCCAGTGGTGCTTTGAACTCGCCCCACCCCCTTTCTAGTTTCCTTGCGATGTTTTTGGTACTTGGGTCTGTGGTTCTCTGAACTATGTATTTCCGTTATGCTTTTAATGGAAAGGGGTTAAGGCCTGGTTTTATATGCTTCTACACTACTGTCTTGGTGTCTCCCATCCGCACAAGCTCCATTGCGTGCATATACATACTGAAATGCCTGAAACTAAACGAGTTCTCCTGAGCACAGCCGCCGTTGGTACTGAGTTAGGTGCGGCAGGGGGATATCATGTGAATCCTGGGTCCATCTCTTAACTATATGCATGTACTTCCTCACGAACTATGCATCAGGCATGTACTTCCTCATGAAGTAATTCTTCAACATGTGGTTCGCACTTTCACTCCGCTATGTACTCGTCATTTTAGCACAGAATACACTTTGAAATAAGGCTTCGCCCACTTGTGTTGGATCTCATACAATTACTTCATGTAAGTGTAGTTCTTCATGCTGTACTTCTCCACAAGATACTTCCAGGCTTCTTCAAATTCATCTATGGTCACCATGTGATTAATAGCCTTATGAAATTCAGGAAGGGAGTGACTCTTCTTTAGTACAAAGGACCCAAGGACTCTTTTGCATTCTTCCGCACGTGTCGTTTGCACCATCTGTGAGTTGTGTCTGGCATCAAATTTTTTATTGCTACTACCATTGCTCGATTTTGATATGAAAATCAAACACATCATTTCAATGTCAGGTCTGTAATGATCTACAGGAGGAAGTTTTAATATGATTCACATAGCAATTCAGATCATGATACCTGTTTGTGGAGCAGTACCGCCCATTATCCTGATAAATTATGCGAAAACCCACTCAAATGTTTCAACCTTCTCATCACGAACCAGCACACCAGCTAGTATAATGCTCTGAAAATGGTTGTTAACAGCCACAAAAAGACCAAACCGCATGTCATATAGATTGGCCCTGTAGGTTGTATCAAATGTTACTACATCTCGGAAGAAGTTGTACTGCAATTTGCTGCTGCCAGTTGCCCACATTACAGTGTTGATCCTTCCTTCTTTGTCCGCCTGAACTCGACATGTGAACTGTGGATCCTTTGAGCATAGTTCCTGGAAGCAATTATGCTGTACACCTTTGCTTTTGCTTTCCTGGCGTCATCTTCTGCTTGCTCACGACTAATTTTGCCACACAGACTACGCAATGCTCTTTTCGTGAACTGGTACATTTTCCATCCTGCCAAAGAAGCTCCCAGTTATGTTGTACACCTTTGCAAGGTTAACTGTTCTGCCACAATTGCTTAACTAGATCCCTGCTGTACATGTTGATATGCTTGTGCGATGGCCAGTGTATTGTGTGTCCATAGGAGGGGGACAACAAATGGTTGTGCTCATCACGATGCTCCGCTATGTACCACCCATTGTCCTTCGAACGCAGCAATCTTGTAAGGGCAGGGCACTCACACCGACAAGTGTGTGTATTTTCAACTATTGGTTTCCCCTGAAAATAGTTTGATCAGCATGATTTCAGTTATTCATGGCAAAAACGATAAATGCCCAAATCAGAAACTTTCAAAAATGAACACAAAAAATTCATACCGTGCAGCCACATACTATCCCTTGCATGCATTGTCCGGTAGACGTTCAGCCTGCTCTTCCCATATCTGATTCCGAACCGCCTCTGCCTAGTGCGGCAGCCCCAATTCAGACCTTGCATTGTCGAGAAAGTATGCCAGAAATCTTCAGTTCATTCTTATAGTTCAGTACGCCCTGAAACTACATTCACTAGTAATTTTGTAAATACATATTGTGCAGACTTAGTTATCTTTACCCAAGTGGATATACACTTTGTTGTTTAGACACTAGTATCTATAACAGTATGTCTCCTAATGATGCCACATATAACTTTTCAGTTAATTCGTACCAACAACATATTCAGATTTTTACTACAGTATATATGATTTACTGTCAATATATCCTGCGTGGTCAGCACAATGCTTAATGATAGACAAACCTAGTTCCCACCACTAATCTTCGTACCTTTGCGTCCATCCAGATGTTTTTTGGTCAACTTGCTGGATGGAGTGCTCTGAAGCTTGAGGTTTGTCTGCACTGCCTGCCCCTGGATCAGCGCCCTCGGCACAAATCTGGCCATCAGCACTCGACACCGTCCTGGCCGGCAGCTCTACGACCGGCGGCGTCCTCACGGTGCCTCTCCGTGATCAGGTTGTTCCCGTTCACCTCTTCTAGCAAAGTCCTGCTGCTTCCAAAGATAGGAGGCAGCCAAATCAGATCTCTGACAAGTTTTCTATAACAAAATGGTGTCCAATGAGCAGCAGCAGCAAGCAGACCCATACCTGCATCAAGAATTCCATGCTTCCCTCAGCGGGTCATCGCCTTGTTGCACCAGATTTCTCCACGGAGTCGCCGCTCTCGGCAATGGAGGAAGCGAGGTCTGGAGGTAGGAGGTAGATGCTGCCAACGACCAACCCCTCTAGCGCATTAACTCCGGTCACTACCGCCGTTACCAGCCAGCGCCGGATCTGATCCATGGATCAGGACGCCGGCGACATGTCGAGCCACGGCTCTGCCTCGTTCCGTCCATGGCGTGCAAACGTCCGTGTAACCAGGGACCCGCAAGGCAGGTGCGTATACAGTTGTATATCTGGATTAATCTGTCCCACATGGCCCCTCGACCTGACGCTACATTGAATTATCCAAATCGCAATGCAATACCTGACGTACGAGATTCCGAGCTCCTGTGAGCTCGTGATCACATACTCCACGTCCGGAGCAAACGCAGCTTCTTTGCTTGTTTCTTTTCTTTTGGCAAAGAAGGGTTTGATTCTTCATGTTTGATTTCCTTCTCCTTTGTCCTATTGACTGGCAAAAAAGATAACTGATCAAGATTCTTGGGCTGTTTCCCACAAGCAAAGGTGATAAAGAGCAGCGAAGGCATTGCTGCAGCACAAAGAAAGCATATGAATGGGGTGTTGCTGCTGCTGGCTTCACACTTTAGTTTATTTTCTTTTGGTAAAGATAAAGAGGGGTTTGGTTTCCTTTTTCTTTTTCCTCTGATACGTTGTCAATCTATAATGCAGGAAATTACCTAAAAATTGTGACAAATTAGCTGCGCAATTATGAACGGTAAAGATAAAAAAGGAAACAAATGTAAGATCCATGGTTTACTTATTTGCTCACCACAAACGGCACATCAGAGAATACATTACCATCTTCCTGACTACCAACAAATGAAACCAGATAAGATAAAATTGCAACCGCCCGAGCCTAGGCAATAGTATATCGCACTACTGTAACACAAAAAAGAATAAACGAAAGCGACTTCAAACAATTTAGCTGACTAGGTTGAAACTTCCTTGAAATTAACATGGATGGCAGATCAGTCGGCTACAAATGCATTAGAAGTATTGTCTCCTCAATTCAGCCAAAGCAGCGACGCCTCCACAAAACAGGAAGACCAAGGTATTTTACAGGACTCCTCACATCACAATATCTATAACATGGCTCTACTGAGCTTAAATCTTTTAATGTTTTGTTTACTGATGACGATGACCGATCGGTCAGTAACTAATGCTGGATTGACCTGAGTGAATTGGTCAACCAAGAAACTTCAATACTAACTATTTAACTCTGACGGAAGCATTGTGCAAACAAGATAACACCAGGGCAAGGATTAAGACTTAAGAATGACCTGAAGCGCTGTCCAAACAAGATGCATTGCTCGTGGCTTGAGAGAACGAAATGTCTCCAGGCACCACTTGGTTTCGCCATGGTCCATGGCATCTTTTACGGTGTGGCCAATGGAGATCAGAAACGGACCTGCAAGGCTTCATCATTGAACTGGCTGAGTTGGAGACACAGCAATAATCTCCTGATCGCGACAGAATGCTGGCAGGGAGGAAGCTCGTTCTGCTGGTGCTTTGCGTCTTTGTTATACTAACCAATTGATACACCCATACAGAAATTGGCCGGCATGAACAATGTCAGCGTGACGGTATCATCAGGAATAATTTGGAGAGAAAATCAACAGACTTAGACTAATATGCAAGGAAGAGGAGGGTCTAGCCAGTGGTCCCTATGGAGTAAATTCACCATACAGTGTCAAAATGCCCTATGTTCCCTAATATATAAACACAACTTTTGAAACATGCATGCATGATGAAAGCATTGCTGCCATTGCTGGTCGAAACGCTTGCTATGCAGCAGCAAATGGCACCAGGAAGGCAAGTGTATGCCAAAATTCATTAGCCAAAATCAGATTTAAAAAATCAACAGAACACGTGCACTAAATGGACATAAGCAGGAATACAACGTCAAATCTCCCAAACTAATACAGCATGGAACCTAATCAAACGGAAACAGAGAGAAGATGAACACACACACACGCACATGACAGTAAGCCAAGATCATTGGGCAGGCAAGCTTGCCTGGAAAGCATAAAGCAAATGTACCACAAATGCTAATTAACTCAAGCAAGTCTGTATCTTCATCAAGCCAGTTGGCTAATTGTGTCCAGCAATAAGATAACAGAGGGAAGTTAGCAATTAACAATCAATCCTGCGATTCCCCTTCCTAGTTGACCATGCATGCAACATAGACCGTTGATCTTCACATGAACAGTGAGGTGTAGAAAATTGATGAACCCACATTGATGAAGCCAATTCCTGCATCCCGGCAACCAGAATACAAATCTAGGTACATGTGGAACAATCAACGACATCAGTCAAACCATTAGTACTATTCGTCCATGGAAAGACGCTGAAGTTATGCAACCTCACAAGTTTTTATTATTCAAACAGTAAATATTAGCTTCGCCACAAGGAAATTGTACCAAATACACCAAAGTTCAGTCATCTCGACATTGATGGCAAAAACAGCAATGGAAACAGAGATTGTCAGCTGGTAATTTGTGGTGTAATGGCACACTTTCAACAATCTAGGTTACCAATTCAATTGGAATATTCTCTGTTATCATGGACATATGAGGGGCTCATGTGGAGTAGAAAAGCAGAAGCATCAGGTTAGCTAATAGGCACATCTTTCAGAAATATATGAGCTCAATAGTCACCAACTACTTGAATTTAACCAAAATCATCCTATAGAATCTTCAAGCAAGGGGTCTTATTAATTAAAACTTCCTTCGGTACATAATAGATACCATCTTTTTTACACTGCATGTCATCAAAACAAAGCTCGGAGTGCTCCTTCAAGCATATCATGTCACTAATTTAAAAATAAAAGTGGGTAATTCGTGATGAAAACAGTTTCAATGACAAATCTAGTCTTATGATTTTGCTCATGTGTTCAGTATGAAGTCTCTTATGGTGACCCAATTGAAGAAATTAGACCGCACACCACACATGTCTACAGCCTATAGCTAAATTTCATTGTTCAACTTTTAGGTTTGAACTGTAATATACGTATCTTGAGAAAGAACTGCACTGCAGCTATGCAATAGAACTATAATTATACCATTCTTGCATATGTCAATAGGCAGGCAACAATGAAATTTTGTTCAATTACTGTTCAAAGAATTCACAAACCTTGGCGGGTCATGTCAGCTTGTGCTGGGGGCGTGTGTGAGGTTGGGATCCCACCCAAAACCCTAAAACTAAGGCTGGAGAATGGACGAAGCCCATCTTAAAAAAAGGTCCACTGAAGCCCACGATAAGTGTAAAACAGACTATCCATTCACGGTTTCCAAATACGCGAGTCTTCAAAGAAATCTCAAAAGGTTCATACTCATAGACAGAGGTGGACACTATATAGTCATCTAAAAATGTGACCATTTCTCAACTAAAAAAAGTGACCATTTTCTCTCTCAAAAAAAAGAAAAGAAAACCATGACCGTTTGTGTCCTGCAAAGCTCGGGTGGGACACCTTCGGCAGGGAATGGATGAAATCTAGGGGTTCCGCGACTATGGGTGAGCTTCAAGGTTTCACTCGTGTGACTACGGAGGAGCTATTCATAGCCCCATCCATCATGTCCGGCCACTCTGCCCCGACCCGGCCCTTGGTGTTCGGCACTGGCGGCGGGGCCCGGGCTTCCCCTTCGGTGGGAGGCGGTTGTGACGCTTCGGCGGGCCGTGAAGACTCCGGAGCCATCTTTTGAGAAGGCTCGGCTTGCACGAGCCCCTTCTCTTGGTCTTCGAAGGCCGAAGCATTAGCTTCGGCCATGTCGATGTCACCATCACCCCCCGTGTTCGGCACGGGTGGGGTCCTTTAGGACAACACTTCCCTAGTCTCTCTGATGACCGAAGGAGGCGCGGAGTGTGATGCGCCCCCACTTTCCGCCAGGTCGGCTGGCGAAGAAGTGCCCTCCGACATCTGGTCGGTGGGGAGGTCGCTGGGCGGGCTACAGCACAAAAGCACACGTACTTCTGCTAATGGGTTAGTAAAATCAACATCCGGACAGTCTTCGGACTCTCACCTTTCAACGCGGGCCTTGACTCTGTGGACCCTCTCTAGGACCTTTTTTGAAGATGCGGAATCCTCACCGGAGTCCGAACTATCGTCGAGCATGTCCAGCTTTCCCCTGCTCCTCTTCTTCGAAGTTGGGGAGGGGTGCTCCCCTTCGGCTTCGGCTGATGCCGCTCTCTTCCTGGTACGGGAGGAGTCGCTCTCCTCCTCTTCGTCCTCCTGCTCCCCCTCTTGTGCGGAGGGGACGTGTGTGTCCTCGGACTTGGTGTTCGGAGGGACTCTTGGGCGGAGGCCCTCCCTAGCCTCCCTTACGGGGTTCTTCTCCTCCTCCTCCTCCTTTTTCTTCGGCGCACTGTAAGGTGCCACTGTCAGCATCTCTACTAGCACAGCCGACACGGGGTCTTCGGGCAGCGGAGTCGGACTGCCCATCTACACGGCCTTCTTGAGCCAGCCCTGGGGAATGAGAGGAAGGAGTTGAGAATCATAGTGAGAATGCAGATATTAGAATATAAAGAGAATAGTATTACATTACCTCCTTAGGTGGGTTCTCGATGTCAATGTCGATGTCCTCCTTCTCGGTCGGCCAAGTCTTCTACGGCTTGAACAACGCCCTCAACAGCTTCTTGCGGGTGGTGTCGTGGAGGTACTGCACAGTGCGGGGGTCTTCGGGCTTCCAAGACCTCATTGGAACGGCCCAAAGTTGGCAGGGCAGCAGGCTACGGTGGAGCATGATCTAGACCATGTTGGTCAGTGTGGCCCCGCCTCTATCATATTGGAGACACGTTTTTGCAGCGCCTTCACCTCGGCAGCAGGCTCCCAGTCAAGGCCCTTTTCTGGTGAAGGAAATATGCCCTAGAGGCAATAATAAAGTTGTTATTTATATTTCCTTATATCATGATAAATGTTTATTATTCATGCTAGAATTGTATTAACCAAAAACTTAGTATATGTGTGAATACATAGACAAACAGAGTGTCACTAGTTTGCCTCTACTTAACTATCTCGTTGAATCAATGATGGTTATGTTTCCTAACCATAGACATGAGTTGTCATTTGATTAACGGGATCACATCATTAGAGAATGATGTGCTTGACTTGACCCATCCGTTAGCTTAGCACGATGATCGTTTAGTTTGTTGCTATTGCTTTCTCCATAACTATACATGTTCCTATGACTATGAGATCATGCAACTCCCAAATATCGGAGGAACACTTTGTGTGCTACCAAACGTCACAACGTAAATGGGTGATTATGAAGGTGCTCTATAGGTGTCTCCGATGGTGTTTGTTGAGTTGGCATGGATCAAGATTAGGATTTGTCACTCCGATTGTCGGAGAGGTATCTCTGGGCCCTCTCGGTAATGTACATCACTATAATTCTTGCAAGCAATGTAGCTAATGAGTTAGTTACAGGATGTAGCATTACAGAACGAGTAAAGAGACTTGCCGGTAACGAGATTGAACTAGGTATTGAGATACCGACGATTGAATCTCGGGCAAGTAACATACCGATGACAAAGAGAACAACGTATACCGTTATGCGGTTTGACCGATAAAGGCGACGGGGTCCCACACCAGGAGCTGGGGCCAGTCCAAGATTAATACGAGGCCATGGCGGCACCCCAGTACACGGAGGCTGGAGTCAGACTGCAAGGAGAGGCGCCCGGGCGGAACGCGATTGGGGGCCTCCAGAGTAGGCTCAAAGGATATGCCGTCGGCACGCAGCCGAGGAGTGGAGGGTTGCGGCGGTGGTGGAGGTGGAAGCGGCGGGAGAAGGCTGGGTCGGAGATGAGGCAGCGTCAGCGCTTGCAGACAAGGGAGGCGCGCAGGAGGGAGGACGAGAGCGGCGGGAGGCGGAGGAGGATCTCGGTGAGTAGGTTCTCGTCGTTGAGCGGCGGCGCTGCCGGCGGCGGCAACATGTCGCTCATGCGGGACTGCGGAAGGTGAAGCAGCCGCCACCCTGTGGCAGGTTGGAATTGGAGTGCGGGTGACCTAGGCTGACACAGCCAGTCCAAGTGCAATGAGATTGAAGTCAAGCCCATTGGAAGAAAGAAGGCCCACGACCACACTTACTTATTTGCTTTTTTTTTCTCAAAAAAAGCATTCGCTTTCTTTTTCACACACAAAAGAAAAATGAGAATGCATTCTCTTTCAGGAAAAATAATATTTGTACCATCAGCATGCTGCACAAGATACCCGAATCAGATTTCAAGTGCCTGCCAATCACAATGGTGATACTTTTCTCCATCTCCAATGGAATACTGTATTTAGCAAATGCGGCAAGGATTTTCATTTATGAAGAAAACACCCTTATTTTCTATCTAACATTTTGCATCAATTTTCAGAATTCAAATTTAGTAGTTTAGTAGGTTGGCACGTGACTTGTCGGTGTCTGAATCTCTTACTGCAGTGTGTAACTTTTCAGTTTTTACTATGCTAGTCGTAAATCTAGTATGTTACGCATAACCAGTGGGAGGTGGAGGAGAATGTCGGTGAGTAGGTTTTCGTCGTCCAGCGGCGGTGCCATTCCAACCTGTGCCACAGGGTTGCGGCTACTTCACCCAATGCCTTCCCACATGGTCATGTGCACTCCAACTCCAATGATGGTCAATGCAGCCTTCACCCAAATCTAGTATGTTCCAGGCCGCATTGACCACCATGTGGGAAGGCGTGGTTTAGTCACATAAACCACGCCTTCCCACATGGTGGTCAATGCAGCCTGGAATACTCAAAGCACGCGTGCATTTGCTTTCAGGAAGAAAATTGTATCATCAATATGTTGCACAAGATACCATAAATCTGATTTCAAGAGCAGTGAAGTATTTAGCAAATGCAGTAAGACTTTACGTGCTTGCATTTTTTTTAAAGATCGAGAATCGAGGGAAAGAAGCCCCGAGTGACCCTCAATCGAGCACCTCTCATGACCAGATGGCTGATGCAGAGGTTGTGCTTCGTTCCTTCCCCATCCATGTATGCGCGACTGCCTTGTCGTATGTTTGTCTCCCATGTGTCACAAGAGATGTTGCCCCACTAGCAATGAAGAATTCATCGTCCTAGAACCAATTCTCGTTGATTGCTTGCTTCGGAAGGACCACAACTAGGAAAGAGGACGATTGACCTTCTCAATCAAAGGGGGAGAGGCCTACCATGACATAGTTGACGAGTGCAACCACCGCCAATACTCGAAACTCGTCGTCGGCGTGCTCTAGTACTACCTTGGGCTCACGACCCCCACCATCAAGGTTGGTGTGGATACTTGGTTGCCGGAGCATACTGGTGGGGGTTGCCGGAGCATGGTGATAGGGATCCAGACTACGCCCTCGAGAGTTGACATGCAAGTTGCCGCAGTGCACGAAGCATAGGGACCAGTCCAACGCAGGAGAGGATAAGTCTGCCCTGTACATATGGCAGCAGTTCCTGACACACGATGCAGCGTGTGAGTCCTGCCTCGGGTCTAGCGCCATGGCCGTGGATGCATGTCGTGTTGTTCATGCGGCTGAGGTGTTTGACGGTTTACTTGCCTATGGTAGGTGTAGGCAGTGGCGGAGGACGGATAAATTTTGAGGTAGGCCGAACTCAATAGCGTGCTAAAAGTATGATGCAATATGATAATAGTTTGAAACTCGTTTTAAATTTTAACTATAAAAATCCGCATCACAAATTCACATTATACATAAATGCAGAAATTAGAAAATACTTGGTTCCTTCACAATTCCCCTTCACGGTGCCGGCTTGGGCCGTGCCTGCGTGCCTACATCCAGCAGGCTGGCCTGGATAAGTGGGTCCATGTGGTTTTTGCCGCCGTCGAAATTCAGCCGTCGTCATTCAAGGGCTGGGTCCGAATAATCTTGGTTTTTGCCAGCGTAGGAGTTCACGGCCTAGGTGACTAGGTCCAAATAACGTGGCCCATGTGGACGGCGCAACAAGCCCTTCCATCATCGTTCTTCTGTTTTTCTCAGCGAGGCAGGATTCTAACGAACACAGCTAGCCACAATTCATACTAGAAGAACGCCCGTGCGTTGCAACGGGGCCACATTAAATTTAAGAGTTCAATATTAATATTCTCATACATATCAATCCTTCTCCTCCTTCCGTCTGCCACCGAGACAGGGACCTAGACTTTGTGCTGCTCTTATTGATTTAATGAAAAAAGTTATTTATTTCTGTTAGAACACAAATGCTTAGATAGCATCTGCATGTCAGGGAAGGATAATATGGCCTGGATAGCATCTGCAAGTTAGGGAAGAATTATGCGACCGTGTAATATTTGGATAGGAACAAACATGGACGTGTGTTCCCTGTGCATTACCGCCCAACGAACATGGACGCCGCTGCCGGCGGCCCGGTGGAGCTCGAACCCGAGAGACTCTGCTGCTTGCTGGGAGGGGTCGGGGAGGGTCGGAGCACAGGAGCATTGACGTGAAGAGAGAGTAGGCCGGGGAGATTACTGTGCACGCCGCACAGCGATTTGGACCTCGGAGGGCCTTGGCTCTGTCAGGAGGAGGTCCCGAGTTCCTGCCGAGGACAGCCTGACGGGGGAGACGCACGGCCGCTCGCGCTGCCCGCAACGCGACCACGCCCTGCCCAAGGGTTCTGCAATGGTAGCAGCGTCGTCCACAGCCACACCCTCCCTGAGTCCTGCCCTGAACTGGGGTTCCGAGATGGCGGCGGTGGCAGAGGTCTCTGAGGTTGGAGAAGGGCAAGATGTAGGACGACGGAGGCGGGAGCCTGGAGCGATGGCGGCGTCTCGGGATTGCAGGCAGGGGGACGTGCGAGGTGAGTGTTTTTTTCACAGGTTTATGTTGTGTTGCCTGCACGGATATATAGGAGAACAAATAGGTGGATTATAATTCCTTCCATTGTATCAGTGCTGGGAAAGGAAGCGAGGGACAAAAATCAATCGAGGGGCCTTTAAGAGTAGAGATTAGTTAATTGGATTTTTCTTTAAAGTCTGTTATTTGTTTTCTTAAAATTTATTATATGTTTCCTAAATCAAATTGCATTAATGGGATGGATCGATTGATTTGGATAGTCTATTATTTGTTTCCTTCATATCCATTATATGTTTCCTAAAGCAAATTGCATTGATGAGATGGATCGTTTGATTTGGGTAATTTAGTAAAGTTAGATCTGTGTCTTTTTTACGGTAGGAAAGTGTTTGTTTAGAAGGAAATAATGAAAAAATAAACCGATGGGGTGGTGGGAGGGGGGACGAAAAAATCCAAACGAAAGTGGTGGGAGGATGACGAAAATAAAACGGAGGTGGGAGGATGACGAAAAAAAACCAGCGAAAAAAAACCGCGCAGACTATTCACCAAGTCGTCCATTAGGAGTAGAGATGCAGGCACGCATCACATACCTATAATTGTCCTTGCCAAAAAATCAAGGTGGGCGGTCGCCCAGCCTCCCCCTACCGAGTCCTTCGCCTGTGGGTGTAGGTGATGCAAAGAGAACATCAAGAGAGGTTGGAGCTCTTCGCTGCGTGTGTGGGTATGGTGCAACCAAAGACACAATAATTCTAGATTAAGTGGTTGCTGATGTGAAGGAGAGTCGATGCAGGCGATGAAGATAGATACCATAGTCAAATTATAACAGAGACAAAAAACCACATATTAGAAAAGATGATTTCCCAAGGGTATTTTTGCAAAAAAAACATCTGTGGCAGTATTTAATCAAAGACCAAAATGCCACATCAATTCGTCAGTGTGGGTCTGAGATGTGTAGGAGGTACGGCGAACTACTTAAAAGAAGAATTGGGAGCAGGATGTGCATCTTCAAAGAATAGGGACTCACTTGACATTTCGGCGAAAGAATTAGGACCGCTCCTTTTTGCGTTTAAAAGAAAAAAAAATACAAGTTTCAGCGGACTGTTTCTGAACCGTTGGATTGAAATTGAGTGGCCGGGACATCGTCTTCCTCCTCTAGTAATGGTCTTCTAGTTGGGGTTTCCTGCGCTCATTTGGTCTTCGGTTATTTCGGTTAGTGGCTGGGCTATTCGGTCTTCGGGTAGTTCGGTTTCCGATGGCCACCAGCGCTCCACTCATTTCCCATTTACCCTAACCCCAAATCAGCCATTCCCCATTTACCCTAACCCCCACGAGACAGAAGCCCTCGACCAGCAGCGGCGGCTCCGGAGAATCAAAAGGGAGGGCGCCGCTACGCTGCAGCGCCGGTTGCCGGATAGGACGCCACCACCACCGGTCTCCGGTCGCGGGAGTGGACAGCAGCAGCACCACCACCATGGCAACGAGCCAAGTATCCTGCAATGTAAGTCCCCTGATCCGTAATTTCTACTGTATTTCCGCAGCAGATTGAAATTTCCCTGGCTGAATGGATGGTCCAAAGCGCTGCTTCACTGCCACCTCTCTTCCTTGGCTTAACATCCCCTGATTACATGATTCTTGCTGATGCTGAATACACACAAAAACAATCGATTGACTAAGCTGCACAGTAAGTTCAAAGTTCAGGTAACCACAGAGCAGCTTCCCCTGTAATCAGATTGTAAACTGGTCCATATCCTCCCTCACCAAGTAGGTTCTAGAATTAAAATTTTCCCTGCCGACTAAAGAGATACGACATTTGTTCTTCCAGCTATAGTGTTCAGCTCTGCATAATTATGGTTTTGTTGGCTCATTTGCTGCCCTGTTTGCTGTTTGTAGATGCTTGAACCGGAACAAAACGCTGGCAATATGGCACTAGGTTCTCAGCTGTCATTGACAATGAGCTCTGAGGATACAGAGAAGGGCAATAATGTGGAGGAGGAGGTGGAAGGCGAAGCTGAGAAACAGCAGTCCCAGAAGGAGGCCAAGAAAAGGAAGCAAATGGAGCCAAGGTAAGATGTTTGATCATCTTTTACCAAATTCTTCGAGGTACAAGTGCAACTATTCCAAACAAGAGCTTTGTTGCTGCGAATGAAAAGCAATAATGGTATACCATCCTTGCTGAAGCGTTGACCACCTGCAGGAGTGACCCTAATAAGATCAATGAGGACAAGCAGCCAATTCTTGAAGATACAACAGATGAGGAGGACGACATTAAGTGTGCACTCACTGCTTGGGAGTTTGAACCTGAGAAGATGAGATATGCTCTTGCTAGAATGATAATCATGGATGGTCTCCCATTTGCATTCTCCGAGAGACCAGGATTCAGAAAGTTGATGTCAAAGGCATGTCCTTGGTTTAATATTCCATCTAGGAGAACCACTATTAGAGATTGTGTCTCCATTTATTATCGTCAGAAAGAGAAACTGAAGAAGTTCTTTAAAGAAAACTGTGAAAGAGTCAGCCTAACAACCAACACGTGGACATCTATGCAACAACAGAGCTATATGTGTGTTACCGCTCATTTCCTTGACACTGACTGGAAGCTACATAAGAGGATTATTGGGTTTTTCTTGATTAGTTGTCGTAATGGGGAAGACAGTGGGAAGGACATCGAGAGGTGTTTGGTGTATTGGGGCTTAGAGAAAGTGTTCTCAATAACTGTCAACGATGCATCAGCAAATGCTGGCACTATAAGTTACTTGAAGATGGTTATGAACAATGCTAAAACCAGCATAGCGGAAGGACAATATTTTCACATGAGATGTGCTACCCATGTCATAAACTTGATAGTTTCAGATTTCCTAAGAGAGTTGGATATCCCAGTGCAGCGAGTCCGTGCTGCTGTCCGTTTTATCAGAAATTCTCCATCTAGAATTACTCGATTTAAGAGGTGTGCTGACTTGGAGAAGGTGGACAGCAAAGCATTCTTACCACTTGATGTATGCACAAAATGGAACTCCACATACCTAATGTTGAAAACTGCAGTCACATATGAGAAGGTGTTCGATCGGTATGCCGATGATGACCCTTACTTTGCAACTGAGTTAAATAGTGAGGAAGCGCCAGGAGTTCCTGAAGCTCTAGATTGGGAGTATGCAAGGAAGATCTCAGAGTTTCTTGAGCCTTTTTATAACCTCACTGTTCGTGTTTCAGCCTATAATCGTTGCACATCTCACATTTTTTTCCATGAAATTGCCGATGTTTATATCTTGCTGAGGGAGTGGTGTGAGAGTACCGATGCTTTGCGGAAGGAAATGGCTGAAAGGATGATTGCTAAGTACAACAAGTATTGGGGTGATCATGAGAGCTTCAACATTCTGATCTTTGTGGCAGTTGCTCTTGATCCAAGGTACAAGTTATCAGATTACACAAGGTTTGCTACTTCTGAGATGTTTGGTGAGATCAAAGGAGAAGAAGTTGGGAAAAAGATGAGTGAAACACTTAATGACTTGTTTAAGGAGTATGGCAAGATGTATGCTTCAAGTGAGAAGAAGGAATTGGAATCCGATGTGGTGCAAGGCATGAGCTTGATGAGGTCCCTAATTGCCAAGAGGATGAGAATGAACAACTCTGTGATCGGTACTACAAAGTCTGAACTTGAGAAATATCTTACCGAGGAGACTGAAGCACAGACCGCCAAATTTGATATTCTCCAGTGGTGGAAGGTCAAATCTTCCAGATTCCCAGTATTATCCCGGCTAGCTCGTGATGTCTTGGCTGTCCCGATATCTGCAGTTTCCTCTGAGTTCGCCTTCAGCGCTGGTGGACGTATCCTCGACGAGTTAAGGAGCTCTCTTACTCCATTCATTCTCCAAGCACTCATTTGTACTCAGGATTGGATGCTGGGATCAGCTCCTGTAAATGATGAAGAGGATACAGAGCAGTTGACCGAAGTAGTGGAAGGTACGAAAATATGTTCATTCGGTGCTTCCTTGGTTTTTCCTAGTTCCTTGCTGAATTAAACTGTTTTCTGATTGCTTTACTTTAATCTCAGAATTACTTGAAGAAATGGTTGGCCTCAACGTATCTGAGACTAGCTCTAGTACTAATAATTCCATCCCCGTTGATGATTCCGCATCATAAATCTGGGTGAGTACTACTTACTTCCCTTGATAAGTACATGAACGACTTGCAACTTGGAGAGTATAAGTGTAATCTCATTCTACATTATTTGCTAACCTGCAGTTTGTAGAGTTCGGAGCCTTGGGAAATCTTGCTACCTCGCTGACATGGAGAGATGGAGTTGGAATGATGGTGCAAAACTGCATATCTTGTTGTTGGTTGAAATGATTGTGTCGTTGTTTTATTTCGGTCTATGCTTCATGTTGAAACATCTATCTGTTTTATTTTGGTCAGTTGTGTGAACTAAGTTATCTGTGTCGTATGAGAGTGATGTGCTGCTGCTACTAAGAACTCTAGCTATTATCTATGATGTACGGCTGCTCATGGCCTGATGCATTGTCTGCTTATTATCTCTGTCAACTTCAGTGTTAAATATATTTGCATGCATTGTGTGGCCTGATGATTGTTCGGACACCCGCAAACTTCCCCTGGTTCGGTAACAATATATGTGATTTCACACCCTGTTATGACCAGCATATTAGGGGCTTAGTCAAGTGGGTTATGGTCCAAATATCTTAATCATTATTAGGGGCTTAGCCCAATTATCTTATCATATTAGGATCGTTTGCTTAGGAGCCAAGTAAACCTCTCTATATAAGGAGAGGAGATGTATCAATCTAATGAAGTAAGAAGCAATCAGTATTTGCTCGGCTTCCCTTAGGGAGCCGGGAGACCTAACCCTAGCCGCCTCTTGCGCCGCCGCCGCCTCTTCTCCACCACACAAGGACGGCGCCCAGCCGCCGGCCGCCGCACCCTCAGCCTCATTTTCCTCCATCTTTCCCCTACAGTGTCCGCCCTAGAACCGGTAGAACCTTAGCTCCTAACACCTTGGTATCCGGAGACTCAGGTTCGATCATGTCATCATCCCCACCCACGCCGCTGCTGCCCATCATCACCACCGCCCCGATGACCACGGCCGGGTCCCCAACGCCGCCGGCCCCGATCACCTCCGCCCCGCCGGCCCCGGTCACCTCCGCGCCGTCGACGATCCCCGTCTTCACGCCGGAGGAGATGTCCAGCACCTTGCGGGACCTCGTGAAGGCTGTCCAGGGCATCACCCTGTACCTGGCCGGCCCGCACGCCACCCCGCCGACTGTGCCCCCCGCCTACAGCCATCCAGCGCTGCACTGGCCGATCCAAAACACGTCTGACCCGAGCGGGACGCCCCTGCTGACGTTCCAGGCGGGACACACCAGCGGGCCCCCATCGCTGCCGCACCTACAGCCGCCCTCAGCCGCCGCCCAGCTCTGGCTACCGTGGCCGTCCCAGGGCGCGCCTGCAATTGGCGGGAAACCGCTGCTGCCGTTCCAAACAGGGCACCACAGCGGGCTGCCACCGCCGTTGCTGCACCTGCAGTCGCCCCCAGCCGCGGCTCCCCTCTGGCCGCAGTGGCCCCCTACTGCCACCGCGGCTACCGCCGCGTCCGCCCACTCTCCACAGCAGCCGTTGCAACTCCAGGCGCCACCTCTGCCCAGCTCCGGACTGCCGTCACCGGCCGGCCTGCCGATACACCAGGTCCGGTTCCCGCCCTCCCCGTCACCACTACCAGCTTGGGCGGCTGGGTCTTTGCCATCGCCGTTCTACACCACGGCTCCGGAGCAGCCGACCCCGTTTTCGCAGTTCGACAGGCCACCCAGCTCCGCGGGTCCCTACCCGAAGTACTCCGACCAAGCGCCACCCGCCTCGCTGCTCTGCACCTCCGAGCCAGCTCAACACGGCGCTCCAACCCAGACACCGCCGCGGTTCGCCAAGATCGACTTTGCCACCTATGACGGCACGAAGGACCCCCTCAACTGGCTCAACCAGTGCGACCAGTTCTTTCGCGGGCAGCGCACCCTCGCCTCGGAGCGCACCTGGCTCGCCTCTTACCACCTCCGTGGCGCGGCACAGACCTGGTACTATGCCCTTGAGCAGGACGAGGGCAACATGCCCCCTTGGGAGCGCTTCCGCGACCTCTGCCTCCTTCGTTTTGGGCCCCCGATCCGCGGGAGCCGCCTGACGGAGCTAGGCCTCCTTCCCTTCACCTGCACGGTTCAGGACTTCGCCGACCGTTTCCAGGCCCTGGCATGCCACGCGTCGGGCGTGACGGCGCAGCAGCAGGCCGACCTCTTTGTCGGTGGACTTCTGGATCACATTCGCGTGGACGTGGAGCTTCGGGGACCCCAGGATCTCCAGACGGCCATGTACTACGCCCGCGCGTTCGAGCGCCGCGCGGTGGCCGTCCAGCAGGAGTCACCGTCCCGGGCCACTGGGTCGCTACCCTGGCCAGATCCCGCTCAGGGTCGGCCTGCTCAGGCTTCCGCGGCACCCCTCGCCACGACCGCGGCGCACCCGTTCCGCCGGTCACCTCGGTCGAGCTACTCGAGCGTCGCCGCCAAGGGTTGTGCTTCAACTGCGACGAGCCCTACATGCCCGGCCACGCCTGCCCACGACTCTTCTATCTGGAGGTTGCAGACTACATTCTGGAGGACGTCGTCGCCGCCGACCTTGCCGCCCCAGCTGTCGCGAAGGTGTTTGACGCTGGTTGATCACCTCGAGGAGTTCAGCAAGCGCTTCCCCACCTTACAGTTCGAGGACGAGCTGTTTGTGCAGGCGGGGAGAAGTGTTATGACCAGCATATTAGGGGCTTAGCCAAGTGGGTTATGGTCCAAGTATCTTAATCATTATTAGGGGCTTAGCCCAATTATCTTATCGTATTAGGATCGTTTGCTTAGGAAGTAAACCTCTCTATATAAGGAGAGGAGATGTATCAATCTAATAAAGCAAGAAGCAATCAGTATTTGCTCGGCTTCCCTTAGGGAGCCAGGAGACCTAACCCTAGCCGCCTCTTGCGCCGCCGCCGCCTCTTCTCCACCACGCAAGGACGGCGCCCAGCCGCCGCGCCCTCGGCCTCGTTTTCCTCCATCTTTCCCCTACAGTCTCCGCCCTAGAACCGGCAGAACCCTAGCTCCTAACACACCCAGATGGATTTGATGCACGGCGTTGGACGGCCAAAAGTATCCGGACAGTGCAGTCCGGATATTTAGGGATGTTTTGATGAACCGCGTTGGAGTTGTCCTAACAGCTGTATGCGCCTGACTAGATGAGGATTTCGCTGATGGGACAGAAGAGCTGTGAGGAGCTCCGACTGGCCGTCCAGTACCATCCTCGCATCGGGTGCTGTTGCTGCAGCATATGAGTGGGGGGCTCTGCTGGCTTTACACTTATATTTGTATTTGCACACCATAAACAGCACATCAGAGATTACTTTACCATTTGCTGACTATCAACAAATAAAACCAGAATAGATAAAACTGCAACTCCCATTGCGGCTATTGCTGGTCGAAAGGCTTGCTATGCAGTGATAGATAGCACCAGGCAGGCAAGTGTAATCGAACATTCATGAGCCAAAGTCAGATACGAAAATTCAACAGGCGCACACAAAGGACATAAGCAAGAACATTACGTCAAATCTCCCGACCTAATACAACACGGAACATGATCAAATGGAAACAGAGAGACGATGAACACACACGACGTAGCCAAGATCATCAGGCAGGCAAGCTTGCTTGAAAACCATAAAGCAGATGTACCCCAAAAGCTAATTAACCAAAGCAAGTGTGTATCTTCAACAAGCCAGTTGGCTAATTCTGCCTAGAATTTAGCTAACAGAGGGAAGTTAGAAATGAACGATTAATCCTACAATTCCACTTCCCAGTTGACCATGCGTGCAACATAGGGGGTTGATATCTCAGTGTGACGCATACAAAATGGACGAACCCACATCAAGGAAGCCAATTCCTGCATCTCAGCAACCAGAATATAGTTCTAGGTACCTGTGGAGGTGGAGCAACCAATGTCATTAGCGAAACCATTTTGTACTACTAATCCATGGAAAAGAGTACAGGTTATGCAAACTCACGACTTTTTATGATTCAAACAATAAAAACTAGCTTCACCAATCACCATAAAGGAAATTCTACCAAAAACACCAAAGTTAAATCATCTCAGCGCTCTCGGAAAAAGACAGAAATATAAACAGAGATTATCAGTAGGTAAATTGTGGGGTGGTGGCACACTTTCAACTTCTACTGTCAGCACATTCTCGATCATTTTTGCCATCTTCTCTCAGTACAGGCTAAGAGACCAATGGTTCAAATAACTCCTACAGAGGCAAATGCTGAATCATCTAGCTTACCAAATCATTTGAAATACATTTTTAAAACTTCCTTCGGTCCAAATACACGCCATCTTTAAAAATGTGTGGCATACAAAAACAACACTTTTTTTAGGGGAACCTGTAGGCGAGGCCCTGACAGTAAATTTTATTAAAATAGACAATTTACAAGAGAGAGAATATATGCATAGCAAGACAGACAGAAGGGCAGGGGGCAGAGAAGAAAAACTTCAGAAGGCTAATCACTAGCACCAGAAAAAGCCTAAAAAACACTTTGACCACTCTCTCAATCATAATTTGTTACTCCCTCTGTAAAGAAATATAAGAGCGTTTAGATCACTATAAAGTAGTGAACTAAAGACTCTTATATTTCTTTATGGAGGGAGTACTTAATAAAGGTGAAACTTGTGGCAGAACGTTAAGTGCAGCTCGCAACATCAACTGAAGCTGTCAAAATTGTGGTGGAATGTCAAGTGCAACTAGACTGACGAGGGGGGGGGGGGGGGGGGGGGGGGGCATCTGGCCAATGCACAGAACAAAACAAAAATGCAAGCTGACAAGCATCGATCAGAGAAAACCATTCAAGTGGGTGAGAAGGTATTGCTCAAACTGCAGCCTAATGCTTAATGTTCAGTGGTGAACAGGCCTTGTCTGAAGCTGGCATTCAAATACTCTGGACCGTAGCTGTTTGGTTCAGTGGTATATCTCTTGGAACTACCGCGTGGCAGTGCCGTCCATCCCGTGTTCCATGTCCCGAAATCACTGAGTTAGGTGTGGAGAATCCAGACCTGAAGCAATTCTTGATCGGCGACTGGAAGGGAATTCCGCTATACCGCACGGGTTTATCAACTGGGCTGGTATTCCTCAAGAACTGGCAACTTGGGACGATGTCAATGTACTGAAGCAGAACTACCGAGGAAATGTAACAACTGAAGGTGGTGACACAGCCAGAACAGAGGAGAAGACAAGAGAGCAAGGGCGCCACCGAGTTAGGTACGCGAATAATGATGGCGAAGCATGTGTTAAGTTAGGCGGGACCCAATTGTAAGCATCATGTGTGTCTGGCCTATAAGGATGTCAACAATAATGACGTAAGCGAATAACGATGGCAAGCTATAACGACGGAACCGGCAAGAAACAAATGAGTGAAAAATCCCCTTTTTCGATCTTAGCTTTGTCCCTACCCCAGTCTCTATTTATCTCCTGCAATATCAATCTCACGTCCTGGCTAGCCGGCGGCAATGCCAGCTAAGATGCTAGAGGAGAAGAGTCCACACTAACAAAAGCAATCTATTTGGTAACCGAGATGTTAGTAAAAAGGATAGCAACATTTTTTTATTTCGAAAGAACATTTTAGATACGTCGACTTGCATGCAGAAGATATGCTTACCTGCTCAACCAAAAATCATACTCCCTCTGTTTCTAAATATTTGTCTTTTTAAAGATTTCAAATGGACTACCACACACAATGATGTTTACTATTTATTGCAGCAACAAGATGCACATAAACACTGACAAAAATGTAAGCAAGGATCGTCACACAGGTAAGCTTACTTCCAAAGCATATAGCAAATGAATCACACAGCAAGTACTACTTAATCAAACCAGGTCAATGTATCCACATCATGCCTGTTGGCTAATTGTGGCCAGAAATTAGGTAACAGGGGGAAGGGAAAGTTGACCAAGTCAAAGATTAACTCATACAGGTCCACTTGTGCAAGCTACAAAGATGGCCGATCTCCATGAGAAATTGTCAACATGAAAGAACCTTCAGCAAAGAAGCCCATTCCTGCATCTCAGCAACCGGAACACAATTCTAGATACCTGTAGAGCAATTGATGTCATTAGTCAAACCGATTTGTACTGTCCATCCATGAAAAAGATGAAGTTGCATAACCTGTTCTTTGTGATCTACTCCCTCCGTTCCGAATTACTTGTCGCGGGTATGGATGTATCTAGATGTATTTAAGTTCTAGATACATCCATTTCTCCGACGAGTAATTTGGAACGGAGGGAGTAGAAAGTAATTATCAGCTTCACCATTGTGAAGATTGTACTACTAAAAGGGAAAGTAGTGACTGCACCCATTTTCGGTGCACCCACGGTGCACCCACGCAAGAAAACATATCAAAACATTTAGAAAAAATCTGAAACTTCGTGGAAATGATCATCAACAAATGTTATGAGGGCTTGCAAAGTTTGGTGGTCAAATAACATTCGAGAAGCGCTCTACAAAAAAGACAAAATTGCAAAATCTGCTCAAACAGTGCACGTACATTTTGACTAATTTTCAGTGATTTTGTCTTTTTTGTAGAGAGCTCCTCGAATGTTATTTGACCACCAAATTTTGCAAGCCCCCATAACATTTGTTGATGATCATTTCCACGAAGTTTCGGATTTTTTTTTAAATGTTTTGATATGTTTTCTTGCGTGGGTGCACCGAGAGTGGGTGTAGAAGAACCACTCTCCTACTAAAAAAGTGGAATCATCTCAGCATTATTCGAAAAAGATAACAATATAAACAAATAATAGTGATAGAAAGAGTGGAAGACAGTTAATTCGTAGAGCCACGTCTTCCACTTCTACGGTTACCACTTCCTCAGGTTTCTTGCCACATCTGATCTCAGAGACTAATCGATCATGGCTATTCAGATTTAAACAAATATATTGCATGACTATATAAAATGAAGTCAACTTATTTTATTTTCTTGGAAACAATGGACTTACCACTTGCAGCAGGACCAGGACTATCTTAAAATTTAACAAAATAAACAGTCTTGTAAATTTTAAAGCAACTTGCTATTATGGATTTAAGATTATTAGCAAGATCAGCAGAGGTAGCAATACTGAATGGAACAATAATTTGCTTTAAGCTTCTAGATGTGCATACATAGGACATATATCTATTTGATATTTTAGTTGTTTCAAGCTAGTTTTTCAAGTAGTTGTCTCCAACTGTTATATATGTCAACTTGTAGAAAAGAACATAACCGCCACACTAAACCGATGAGAAACTTTCCCAACTCTGAATTCAACCACATTGTCCAAGGGTAATGTTGATAAAAATATGAGAATACTAAAAACAACTTGACATCATATTTATCAACAATACACAGAATGGTGCCAGCACATCACCTCATTGGTTGAGAAAAACTGCAATGCATCTACATGCTCTAGCACTACCATTATACAGTTCTTGCATATGTCAACAAGCAGACAACAACGAAATTTAGTTCAGTTATAATATAAAGAATTTTCCACCTTGGCCACAGAAACATAAGTGGTGGCATGAGCTAAACTAGATATCAGAAACTAATATGTTTCTAAATCATAAGAATTACATAAACACCACCACACAACCATTGGGATTGAACAAAACTGCTATGTGCTGAAGAGATCATATCAAGAACCAAAAGAATAATTGACACGGCACTACTTAAAATTGTTAGCTTAACATGAAAGGATGTGAAAGGCATTCCATCAACCCATTATCAAAGAGCAACTTGGTTTTGTTATACTGGCAGTGCAAAGACATGATATTACCTGCAGCATAGACACTTTCAAATGGATAATAGTACCATTTGCTGTTGTCGGTAATTTTCCTGAACTGTAGTGACTCAATCTGGACAGTGAAGATGGTGCTGATACCGACCCGCAGGACGACCAAATTATTATCCTCAGGAAAGCCATGTGTGGTTACGTACTCCTCTGAATCCAGGGAAAGTAGCTTGTCCAATTCAATAGTTTTTACTATCCCCCACGATGGAACACCGTTACAGATGGTGTTCCTCTTCCATAATTGGGCGGTGAAGCCTGACAAGGAGAGTAAACTCAGCTCACCGTCCTCTGCGCGCATGAGTGTGATGCCTTCAAAATCAAACATACTCACTGGCACCGGTATCAGGGCCAGGCTCTCCCTCTTCAAATCAAACTGGAGGATATTTGACGAAGTACCATAAAGCATCCAGTAAAGGGAATGCCCAACCAGCACACCCAACACATCAATAGAAAGCAAGGTCCCGGATGGAATCGGTGTTAGGATGAGATTGCCCCACGCCCCGGTCTTCGACGAGTAAACGCAGGCCACCGCTCGCCATTCTTCCATCTCGTGGTCGTCTGTTACCAAGACGATCTGGAAGTGGACGTCCCCGGGGGCAGCGCGGAGCACCGCCCCGCAGGTCACAAATCTGAACCCATCGAATCCCGTGGGAATGGATGATACGCGGTGCCGGTGGCCGGTGACGGGGTCCCATACCAGCAACTGGAACCTCGCCGTGTCGAGGATTAACACAAGGCCATGGCGGCACCCGAGGACACGGAAGTGGTCGAGGTCGGACTGCAAGGAGAGGCGCCCGGGGGAACACGGTATGGGGCCTCCAGAGTAGGCTCGAAGGATGGAAGGTCGTCACATGCCTGGATGAAGCCGAGGAGTGGAGCGTTGCGGCGGTGGTGGAGGCGGAAGCGGCGGGAGAAGGCTGGGTCGGAGGCGAGGCTGCGCCAGCGCGTGCAGACGGCGGAGGCGCGGGGGAGGGAGGACGGGAGCGGCGGGAGGCGGAGGAGGATCTCGGAGAGCAGGTTGTCGTCGTCCAGCGGCAGCGCCGCCGCCGCCGCCGTCGTCGGCAACATCTCGCCCTCCTCACAGCTTATGCGGCAGCCGCCACGCCATGGAGTGAAGTGCGGGTGACCTAATAAGGTGGGTGACACTGGACCAGTGCGAGAGAGAGATGGAAACTGATTAAGCCCACTGGAAGAGAGCCCACGAACACACCATGTCCCCCGTTGTAGACATTAACATGGCCCACAAGCCCATACAAAGCACACACGCATTTGCCCCCCCCCCCCCTCTCTCTCTCTCTTCCTCTACATAAACGCATTTGCCCTTTTTCTTACCCCTAAATTTGTTTTGCCCTTTTTTCTTTTCTTTTGTGCTTGTGTGTTTTTAGCGACTTTTCAAATCCAAGACCCCAATTACTTAATCTTTGTGGTTTCCGCAGATTTTCGGAAAAAATAGGGCATGGCTTAATTTCGCTTCTGAAGAAAATACTAGCCACATTTGCGTATCTACTATTTTCGCGTCAATTTTCAGGGCACATCTTGCTTCCGAATCCCGCTGGACATGAACGAATGCTAAACAAAGTTGTCCACCTCACTTGCCTGGATCTTTGACTGTAGTGCGTAACTCTTCGAAAGTCTTCTTCTGCTCCCGAGATCAAATGACCTCAGGATGAATAGCAAAATAGAAACTTTGACAGATGTTTTGTATGCTTGGCACATTTCATCACGAAATGACATACGTGAAAGTCAAGGTAAGAAACAAAATCATCACTCCAAAATGCTTTTCAAAATAGCATTTTTCTTAGCATCATTTTTGTTTTTTACCATGACTTCCATGAATTTCCTTTCCTGGTAAATTTTTGCAAGACATTTTTTGTCAAATTTTACCCCAAAAATTTCAGAATTTATTGATTATTTTACTAATTTTCATCAAGGAACATTTGAGTTTGGAACAGATACTCCATGTGTGTAACACTTGAGCTTTCGCCATGCCAGTTGTTAATTTATACTATTGTGCTAAGCATAAGTAAACACGGTTTAAAAATTTGAAGATGAAAATTTGTTTCTTAGGCAAAACTCATTTTGCCGTTTTCAAACTCCCAAACACAGCCACATGGCTGCGAGAAGGGAGTTGTTTCTTAGGCGCAACCCAAAGGCATTTTGTTCACGACGCACATGGTGAATCCCAAAGTCTTTTCCATTTCGTGAGATGCGCTCCACCCAACAGGGGAGACCACTAGTGTTCTATTTGGCGCCGGATCTAGAAGCATACGAGCCACCTCGTCACAATCTGTTTTCAGGATGCATGAACGGGGCGATGCCTTCCACGCACTCTGTCGTCTCCTCTTTGAGTGCACTAGAGCATACATCTCCAAACTACATGAGGAAAAGATGAACGCGCCTGAAGCATCCCTTCAGATCATTCCGGCACCTCCGTTGCCGACTAGCTCCGAGAATGCACTATATTTGGCTAAGTTTTTGCATCGCGTGCAATTGTGACTTCTATTTTTGTCCGTCTCGTTCTATTTGGAGGAGAAAAAAGTGTCTGGTAGGGATCATATCTAAGGTGTCTTGATCTGGATGACTCACAACATCCCACCACGAGCTCAAATCATGCCAGAGCCACGATGCTGAGGATGCAGACAACCATGGCCTAAATAGGGTCATGTCATGAACTATGAAGGGTGCACGACACCCACAAACATCATGGGCTCGTGCCTCACTAAGAAAAATAAAACGAGGTAAAACTAGTTAAGGAGAAAGACATGCAAAGGACTAGACTAGTTATGAAACAGATCAACCCCCCCCCCCCCTCCTCCTCCCTAATCTTGTCATTTATGTATTTTCTCTGACATGTCGATCCTCCTTCTCAACTCCGGAAAATCTGATGTGACCAAGTGCCTCGTAAGAGCATTTGTGAGTATATTGTTGGTACCAATGTAGTCGGTGTTGATCCACCCATGTTATGCATGGAAGACAGCACCCCGAGGGGTATTCTTATTGTGCTTATTTTGGTCATGGAAGATAGGGCTAGTACCTATTTTCTTTCTTTGATCGTTGAAGATAGGATTAGTACCTTGTGCTTACTTTGATCATGAAAGATAGGGTTCTTGAGAGGGAATTGACGATTTGTTGTCGACTAGAAGCCTCGGCCACTTGACTTCTTCGTTCGACATCTCGCCAAGCAGCCACGACAACCCTATCCCTTGATTATCGATATTAGGTCAACAAGCACACACTAACGTGTGAAGCGAAGTATAATTTGGCATAGTGTGGAAGAGGTGCTCAAAGAGAGTTCCACAGTCGATGACACTATTTGGGAGTATGGTGATAGATATGTGGTTGCTAAAGAAGGCCTGTTCCATAGACCAGGTCAAACGGGAAGGCCCCCTCTAGGGCCAAGTCACTCGCTAATAGTTGTACAACTGCTGCCACCACAAGACCTCGGTCAGCTAGCCCACCTCAAATGCCGCCACGTAGAGCAGCGCGTTGTGATACTATGCAAGGCCCCGCCGCCAGACCGGTGTTGGCCACACAGTTTTTGCCCGATGGCATCGTCTGACAGCGCAAGGGAGGTGACCTCGAGCAGTGAGGCCAGGTGGATCTAGATCGCCGCCCGAGCCACACAACCACATGACTTGTTTCTTTTTTTTTTCTGGATCTTTGACTCTCATGACTGGCCCTAAATTCAGGAAAACATCAGTCTTGAATTCTAGCCGGCGTTTTTTTTGTGTGTGTGTGTGTGGGTGGGGGGGGGGGGGGGGGGGGGGGGGGGGTATCACTTTTTCAGGCAAATCCATCTAGAAAAATAGCCTAAATTTTGTGGGGCCCTTTTTTGGAATTTAGAAAATGAAAACATGTGATCTCTTTTTTTTTTCGAAGTACAATGTGTCTTCTAAGTCCTGAACAAACTTGAACTATCGACTATCTACAGTTACGCTGCACACAACAGTGCAAGCTGTTCCGTATTCAGTACCGGCTGGCAATGTATCATTAAAAAGCAATATATAATACAAATAAATCCAGAATAAAACTAAATCCTGAGCAAATGTGAACTATCTAGAGACTACAGTTACGCCGCAGACAACAATGCTACTGTGAGAGAGTTGATGGCTCAGAAGAAGAATGGGCTGACGTCCTGCTCCATCTTCATCGCGGCCACCGGCGACAGGAACGAGGCGGCGTAGGAGTCGTCCCAGGGCAGCATCAGGGAGCCGGGGCCCTGAAGATCGTCGAGGCTGATCCCCATGAGCCAGTCGTCGTTGCCCAGCTCCCGCACCTCCTCCTTTGGCAGTATCGCCGCGTTTGTCGTCCCCATTCCCTGGAACTCCGGCAGCGAGTCCAGCTCCGGGAACGGACCGTTGTCGACATCGGACTCCGGCGTCCGCGTCTCACCCCACGAGGTCGACTGTGACGCCGCAGCCTTGGCCGCCGCCTCCTCCTCCTCCTGCCGCTGCCGTTGCATCTTCTCCCACTGGTTCTTCTTGTTGTAGAGGCGGCAGAGCACCCAGTCGTCGAGCCTGAGCGAGGCGCCGTCCCTCTTGGCGGCGGCGCCGGCGAGGCGGTACTCGTGCATGATCCAGTCCGTCTTGACCCCCGCCGCCGGCCTGCCGTGGTAGAAGACGAGCGCCTTCTTGATCCCGAGGGTCCTGCCCGCGCGCGCCACGGGTCTGTCGGCGCCGGTGGCCTTCCAGTAGCCGCCCCCGGCGGCCCGGCTGGGGCGGGAGCCGTTGGGGTACTTGCGGTCCCGCGGCGTGAAGAAGTACCACTCCCGCGCCCCGAAGAGCGCCCGCTCCGGGAGCTCCCACGGGTCGAACCGGTAGAGGTCGAGCTCGGCGATGATGGGCACCGGCGGCGCGCGCCCGGCCGCGCGCGCGCAGAGGTAGTCCGCCACCAGCTCCTCGTCCGTCGGGTGGAACCGGAACCCCGGCGGCAGGTTCAGCTCCGCCTCCGCGTCCCCCCGCCGCCCCTCCGCCGCCGCCATCACCATTATCGGTCGCTCCTTCTCCGCCGATGAGATTCTCGGGCGCTGCTGCTGCTGCTGCTGCGCGTGCGTGGTGGACTGTGTCGAGTGTCTCGGGATGGATCTTGGAGAACGGCGTGGGCGGAGGATAAATAGCGAGGAGAGGAGGAGAAGCTTCGTGGGGAGGCGTCGGGGGTCGGAGAGGAGTCGAAGGGGTTCATCTTCATTGGGGATCGAGTCGGCGGCTACGAGAAGGAAGGAAGGAAGGAAGGGGTCGCGATGGGCGGTCGCGCGCGCGGCTACGTACCCACCCGTGCGGGCGGCCGTCGATCCTTTATCGTGCGGCGGTGGGGGCGTCAACAGGCGACGGTGGAGCCCGGAGATCGCGCACGTGTGGCGACGGCTGAGGAGGCAGGAGGCAGGCAGGCAGGCGACGAGATGGCGATGGGGGTCGCCTCGCGCCGGTGGTTGGTTGGTTCATTGAACCTCGCCTCGAGCGAAAATGTTGTGACGGCGACTTGGCCAGCAACGTGACGTCATTGCCCACCTCATCTTTCTTTGCCCGGCTAGATATATGTGCTGCGTCTGGGTGGTTCTTCTGCGGGCGTGGAGGTGTGTGGTCCCGCGTGTGTGCTGCTGTGGTTTGTGGTTGTAGGTGGCTGCCATGTTTGGCCTCTGGCCTAAAGATGACACCTCTGAAATGTTGGAAAACAATCCCGTGCGGTCGACCGGCCGCACGCGTGTCGTGCGATCAACGTCCATCCAGCGCTCTTCGTTGCGCCACGTCGGCCGCTCACGGATAAGAGTCACACCTTCTATGTAGTCTCATCCGCACGCATTTTTAGATATATTAAAACTGAGCACCCTTCCAGCCATCTTAGACCATTAGCGTTTGCAGCCATTGGATCTTCAGTTTTAGGTGTTTCAGCCGTCTAATTTCTCTGGATCCGGCGCTTGCTCGCTTCGTTTGCTAAGAACGAGCCATATCCCATGTTGGGCCTCTGCTCCCGTGACATTTTTGAGCGTCAGGCGTGAAATTGGACCTAATGGGGCTTCTACTGCTTCCCCTCCGTGCAGCCCATATATAGAAGATATAGGCCTCTACGTTGCACTGCTTTCTCTTTCGCACGAACGAACGCAGCGACGCTGTGTGGGAGTGCCTCCCATGGCCACCGCGCCAGGGTCCGAGCGACGCGACCTACGGCGTCGCATGCCAACTGCCCTTCGGGTCCGATCAAGATGGGCGGGGGCTGCGGATCGTCACCTACCGATTGGATACCCCTCGCGGGCGATTTGATACCTGTCAATTCAAAACCATTCACAGGGCTTTAATGACAATTAGATGCGCATAACTCGTCGGCGCCGGATAATTATAGGTCAGTTACCATGGCGCTTCATGTACTCCACGCGTGCCCATATATTCCCTCCTTCCTATCACACATCTGGCTAGGTGCCGACCGAGGCAACGGGCCAGCGGCTGATTCCTCTCCTCCTCGATTACTGACTCTGTTGACGGTGCAGCGAACGGGCTGCCAGGCAAACCGTGGCAGGAGCACGACGTCACCGCTCAAGAGGAAAAGCGGTTGTGTCAGGTCAAGCAAAGGCAGCGCTAGGAGCTGCACTCCCACATCGCGAAGGTGCCTCGCAAAGTCACAAGGAGGCCGGCCGAATGCAAATCGGGTCTTGGGCAAGTGCTCCAATGCCAGGTACACAAATTCCAGTAAAAATATAGGGGCACACGTGGCTCCAAAGTATCCATGATTTGATTTAGATAATTCTATTATTGCTCCTGATTGTAGATGCATGAAAACGTACTGATTGAGTTGCTTGAAATACTAATTTTAACAGAAAGAAGGTTTTATGTTTTTGAAGAGATATTCAGGTTGGTGCCACCACAAGTTCTGACACGCAGTAGACATGTTGCTGATTATATTCATGGAAGATTTTGGTATTCGTTTTTGCAGCTTGCTTATGCTTTTGATATAATTTGCTGAAAAGGTGGGTATTTACTGTCTATCAATCCTTTACTGGTACTAATATAAATTCATGAAAATCTTATGATAGAGTTGCCAGTCAGGTCTGGCAAAGCTGGGGCACTGATTTTGTTTCACCGAAATTATTTAATAATTACATTTGTGTTGTTTGTCATATATTTCAGGCAAATCATTAGCTAGATTTCGGTGGATGGGAGAACGGAAGAGACGAGGAGACTAACAATGTATTGTTAGCTATAGTTATGGTTGGTTGGCAGGTGAGAAGATGAGAACAGTGGACGAGATAATTTTCTCTGTTAAAGGAATGCCTTGACCTGAAAACAAAGGATATAACGCTCGAAAGACAAAGCAAGTACCAAGTTGGACGGCACAAATTCAGGATTTTACAAATATGCAAGTACACCATGTATATAATTTTCTGAATTTATAATCTATTCCCAATTAGTAGTTTACTTGTAATTCGTAAGGTCAACGTGTACACCATGTTTTAATTTGACATATCCACAAAACAGCAAAATTTTCTTTCTTCCACCATATACAAGTTACTAAATAAGAGAATTCCAACAAATTTATTGGACTAATGGATGGGCGCTTGGACGGTAACTTTGGGCATTTTTTACCGTTTGATCAACTCATAATCTCGGGCTTTAGTTGACAGAAGAATGCTAGAGGGACCGGTTCGCTGCTCTCAAAACAAAATTGAAACTGTTATGTTATTTTGACTCCATGGGCCTTCGGGGTGTGAGCATCAGTCGTGCTGTTCTGTGAATCGTTTCATGTGAGTCATCTGCTCTTCACAAGGAGTAACAATTCTTGTGAGGCAGACTCACAAGTAGGTGAACCATTCGTGTGAGGTGAGCAACCTAAGCCTTGCCACGTTGAGGAGAAGCCACAAAAACGTCTGTATGTGATGAGCGATCAAATGAAAGTCAGTCCTGAATCTGACATTTTCCTCATCCAACTAACATATACCTATACCCCGCAAAAATAAAATACCTATAAAAATCCCCAAATATTTTTTCGTCAATAACTAACATGAAAAATAATACCGCTTCAAATAGTTTTATCAATTACCAACATTAAAGTGCCAAAATTGACTTGCGCGCCTTCAATGATCTAGTGTCTTTTATAAGACTCGTCACCGCTCTCACTCTCTTATCTTCCAATAAATCGTTCTCGTCCACTCCTTTCTCCCCTCCCCTCATGAGTGATAGAGCGAGTTCTACTCTACCTCGCATACTTCACCAAGCACACATCCATCTCTCACTTCCGCCGTGCCTGCAAGCTTGTATTCATTTTCCACAGCAGCAAGCTCCCGCCCACTTCCTTTGCTCACCCCTACCGAGGTGTTGCAACCGCTGGTATCGAGGAACGTCGCAACGGTAAGACGGTGACTGTGTGGGGGATGCGACAAGCTAACCGGCGACGTCGAGGTGCTGCGGTGTGGGGGAGGCAGGCGTGGCTGTACTGGGTGATGTTGTGATGGGTGCCTCAGAGTTGTGACTAGGGGCGGAGCTGCACCCCAAGCCTGGGGGTGTCATGGTATCAATATAAGACCAAGGGTGTCGGAGAGGGCTCCTGTGGGTCTCATGCAGACTGATGCCGTAACTGAGTGCCTGGCGGCATGGGCACCACATTCCACCCGTGGCTCTCCCATTCCATGATTTTGACATTATCATTTTCTGGAATTTTTCTGGCTCCATGGTGGGGAAATTTAACAGTGGTCATCGCGACAGAGGCACTGCCCCCTACAAATGGTAGAAGGTTGGCCGACATAGCCATGCCATTGCATCCTATGGCCACATGGTGGCCCTCTCCTTTTCCCTCTCGCCAACATGGTGCAATTGCCATATGGAGTTAGTTATCCTTCTCACCGAAAGCCATGGCTCGTCATTGTGGTGCCCCTGTCGTACCAAGTGGCTTAGTCCATGGAGGCGGCGACGACGAGCTGAATACTGCATGGAGGTGGTGGACCCGATCGTGTTTCTGACTTCAGTTCAGGGTCGTTGCAAAAGTCCAGGAACTTGTTTGTGTTTCTCTATTTATTTTTGGGTCCTCTTGTAAAACATGTTGTACTCTTCCTCTATGGATAAATTTTTAGGGATTCCCCTGCTATTAAAGAAAAATACAATTTCCCCATTTACCTTGTAGGTCAAAGCTCATGTTTAGCCTACTTTCTCTGTGCTTATTAATGGTCAACCCTCTCAAAAATTTAAAAACTACAGAGGTATTAGACAGGGCTGCCCCATGTCTCCTTATTTGTTTGTTCTAGCTATCCATTATGCTGAATGAGGCTTTGCAGGCCAATCATTTGTTTGGTATTTCTCTTGGACCAAATTGCCCTTCTGTGCATTCCCTACTGTTTGCAGACGATCTTCTTGTCTGTGGGCAGGCTACTTATCAGGAGGCTCATGTTATGGCCAACTTGATTAATCACTTCTGTAATATCTCTGGCCAAACTCCTAACTGGAGTAAATCAGCTATTTTTCAGTTCTCATGTTCCTCAGCAGGTAAGAGATGACATTAAAAGCATTTTTCCAGTAGCTAATTTGGATGATAGCTTCACTCATTTAGGTCATCCTCTCATTCTTCCTGCTAACAATAGAGCAGCTGCTTACAACTTTGTCTTAGATAAATTTGTTAACAAGCTGCCTTCCTATAAAGCTAATATGCTTTCTCATGCTGCTAGATTGGAATTAATCCGTTCTGTTTTCTCGGCCATTCTAGTTTATTATATGTACAATATTTTATTCTCAAAAAAGTTCATTGCTAAACTTACTGCAGTAATCAGAAACTTCGGGTGGACAGGTATTAGAGAAACAAATTCCAGGAAAAGTCTTTGCCTTCGTGCTTGGAAGGACATTTCAAATTCAAAAACAGAAGGAGGATTGGGTATCAGAAACTTAAAGGCAATTACTGAAAGTCTAATTCTAGCTGCGGCTTGGAGGTTAGCAATTAATCCTACTTCACATTTATATTCTGTAATCCGAGCCAAATATTTCCCTAATACAACTATTTGGAAAGCTACTCCAGCTCCTCCTAAGTCTGCTTTTTGGGCTGCCATTCTTAAAATGTTTCCCAAGATTAAAAATCATGCGTTCTACCAATTGACCCAGGGGAATATTTCTTTATGGAGCATGCCTTGGTGTACCAATTGGAATACTATTCATGACTACCTTATTCCTCAACATTCTGCTTTTGTTTATCCCTCTTTAGTTAAAGATCTTTGGATGACAGAAGCTAGGTCTTGGAATCATCAGCTCATCCGCCAACTTTTTAGGGAACCTCTTGCTTCTCAAATCATTAATACCAATATTATTCAGGATGATAATGAAGATCTTCTTTGTTGGCCTTTAGCTCCCAATGGTACCTGTTCTCCTAAACATGCTTATAAAATTTGTTTACAAGACATTCATGCTCATCCTAGAACAGCTCCTACTCAAGTCGCCACTGATTTAAAAAACTTTCTTAAAGTGCCGTGGAAAAACAATTCCATGCTCCCTAAAATCAAAACTTTCGCTTGGCGTCTTCTTAGTAAAGCTCTGCCTATTGGTATGAGAGCAGGTAAATTTTCCAGTCATATTTCTCAAATTTGTTCTAGACGTGCGCATCACGAAGACGATTTCCATCTTTTTTTTCCTTTGTCACTTTGCTAGAGCTGCCTGGTTTGCGCACCCTTGGTTTATTAGATCCGACACTCTGGTTCATAATCATGATTCTCTCCTTTCAGCCATTACTTCTTTTATGAATTCAGGTCATCCTTTTGCTTCCATGCAAAATATTTTCAATTTCTTATGGTGCATTTGGAAAGCAAGGAATGAGCTCCTTTTTGAGCGCAGGGAGGTACACCCGAACAGGATTCACATCATGGCTGCAAATACAGACTACGCGTTGCAGGCTCAGGCACTGGTGTCGGGACAAGTGTACAACAGTTTTTCAAACAGTTTGAATAATGAACAACATATACCTCTGCAGGGTACAACTATCAAGTCTGATCTCATCATTAAAGGGACTAAAATTTATTCTGATGCGGCCTTTCGATGTTCAAAAATTTCAGGTATTATGAGGGGACAGGTTGGTACAGGTATTGGAATTTACTTTTCTATTCCCGTTGATCATGGTGAGATTAATATTCAGATTCAGGCATCTGCCCCTGTAACCACAGATCCTACTCATGCAGAAGCCAAGGCTCTTTCTTGCGCTGCTCTTATTGCAAACAAATTGAATGTGCAACAACCTACTTTTTTCACTGATTGTCTTCCTCTCGCTTCTGCTGCTGCTTCTAAGACCATTTCCCACCCTGCTACTCCTTGGAATATCAGAAATGAATTAGCTTCTTTTAATAGCATTTATTCTATTCTAAATGCTCAGGTGTTCCACATTTCCAGGAATCTAAATGGAGTGGCTCACAATCTTGCACAACAGGTGTACCAGGCTTCAAATCAGCCACTGATGATTTGCTCTACAAGATCACATGACACAAACCTCTGTCCTGTTGCGGCTGCTCTAGCTCAATTCTCTGGCACGGGGTTCCAACTACACAAGGTGTATTGCTACTAAAAACAGCACTCAAAGCAAGGGTCCTCCTGCCTGCAAGAATAGCTGGACTCTGGTGTTACCACAAGCATATGACAACACATCTCTACCGGCGCTGGTGGTCTTTTCTTTAAGCTGCAGTTCATCTGGTTGATTAGTTTTCAACCTATCTTTGCTTCTCCATTGCAGCCTCTTTTTCGGGCTCTGTCTCTTATTCTTCAGTCTGTTGCCCCTGTAACTTGTAATGACCCCATAAGCTGTCAATGGAAATTTGGGCACCTTTCAGGTGCCTTGCTTTGTTCAAAAAAAAAGTTTAATACTGATAGGAAAAAAAAGAGTTCCTTATAGAAGAGTATCCTGCTACCGTGGAGAAGAAATTCACAGTGATGAATGGTAAGCTAAGGTTGGCACTCGACTTCTCGTACCTGAATCTTTGCCTGCAGCGTATAACTTTTCAGTTCTCACTCTAAGCAAGTCTTAATCTGTACTGTGTTGAGCATACCGGAACATGATTTTCTTTTCGGGGAAGGAATATATAAGCTATTGCCATAATAATAATATTGAGCAGCTTCGGACTTTTCTAGCCGTGTGCCTTGTATGCACTACTCTTTTCCTATAATAATAGTCACTGATGATATAAGATCAAAACTGAAGGGACTGCATTTTTTTTGTAGCTATTTAGAGCACCATCTCTGGTGAGATACCTACATGAAGGAAATATTACCTGCATTGTATAGGATCAGATAATTCTCACTTGATGAAAGAAAATGATCTGACCACTGAGAAAAGTAGCACCTATTTTTTCCAACATGGGAAAAAAAATCTTTGCAGTGGGCAACCACCTTATGGAAAAATTAAGTGCTTACCGTTCATTGCAGCGAGAAGAGAACAAATGGAAAAGTGAAAAGATGCACATAAGCACACAGCCACACACAAGCGTAAGCAAAGATCATCAGGCAGGCAAGCTTTGCTTTAACGTGCTTGCTTGGAAACCATATGGCAAACAAACCACAAGGTAAGTACTACTTAATCGAAGCTAGTCAATATATCTTCATCATCCCAGTTAGCTAATTATGTCCAGACATAAATTAATAGAGGGAAGTTGGCAAACTAAATGATTAACTCCTACAAGTTGACTTCAAGTAGACAGGTACACACTATGTAGATGGTCGATCTCCACATGAAGTTATCAAAATGGAAGAACCTTCAACAACAAGCCCACTCCTGCATCTCAGCAACCAGAATATACCTCTAGATACCTGTGGAGCAATCAATGTCATTGGTCAAACAATTTTGTACGTGGAATGATGGAAAAGACATTGAAGCTATGCAGACTGACAACTTCTTGTGATTCAAACAGTAAAAATTAGCGTCATTCACCATACGGAAATTCTGCCAAAAACACTAAAGCTGAATCATCTCAGCATGGCTACGGAAAAAAAGAATAGAAACATGGGTTATCAGTAGGTTATTTGTGGTGTAGTGGCACGCTTTCAAGTACTACTGCTAGCACATTCTCGAGTATTTCGCCACAGGGCAAATGCTGAACCAACTAACTTACCAAATTTTTGACACATTCTGAATAACAATTGATATATTAGGAGCACATGGAGTACATAAGTAGAAGCATCTGGTTTCTAGCTCCTGGGGATAATTTTTACAATTTTGCTAAAACACATCTAGATGTACCATAAGTATTACACATCTAATAGGCTGTTTGGCAATCCACCAGCTCCCTGGAATTTAAGAATCTGGGGAGTACCTGTTCACTCGCTCCGCAGTTTTCAACTAGCACTCCGCCAGCTCCGGGAGCGGCAGCGTGGAGCAGAGGGATTCCGAACAGTCCCTAAGTCTTATTTTATGGGCAGTGTTACGCGTCCATCAAATGCCGTACGAAATAACCATCCGATCTACCGCCCCAGCCAGTCGAGGACCTTTGCAACAACTACCTTGTTGTGCTTAGGGGGTTTGCAACAAGGATCTTGTTGCAAAGGTCCGCCGAGACAGCACGCCGCGCCCTTAGGCTAGAGCGAAACCGCCGTGCCGCCATGGCCCAAGCGTCTCCGCCATGGAGCGCCGCTGCTCGCCGGAGTTGCTGCTCCTCCACCTCAGCCCCGAGAGCACCTGCCAGCTCGACCCCAGCATGACGACGACCTTTCACGCCGGCCGCTCCTTCGGCGTTTTCTGCAAATGGAGCTATGCTTCTGAAACATACCTCATGTTGCGATGTCTAACCATTCACTCTCTAACGTCGGGTGCTCCTCCGGCGCTTTCTGCAACTCAGACTATGTTTCTAAAAGAAGACCCCTGCTGCGAAAAAAACCCCTTCACCACTGAACCATTTCTTTTGAAACAAGACGTCTATTGCAGAAACCTTTTGAACAGGATCCCTGTTGCAGGAAAAAAATCTTCACCACCGAATCGGTCTTTGCTTTCTGAAACTAGTCCCGTGTTGCAGAAATATACTGAAACAAGAGCCCTATTACAGGAAAAAAACTGGCTGCGGGACTGACTTGTGGTCAGCATGAGCGCTCGATCAGGATTGATCCGATGGCTACGGAAGTGGCGGATGCTGCGCTTGCATCCGCTGACTGAAGGGTAGTGTTTTCTGACATCACATGAAGATTCATGTGGGTATTTTCTTTTCTTTTCTTTTACTTTTTATGCTTGATTGAGTTACTTAGATGTGCCCTAGACAGACCCTCTAATTTTTAGACATGTACACGCATCTAATAAAAGAATTTTTCTTATTTGTCTATTTTTATCTCCTCATTCATCTCCACTATACCCCTTGTCTTCCAATTCCTGTTCTATTGAACCAAGGAGGCCTCTAGAATAATTGCAAATCAAAATATGCTAACTGTTCTGTAATAGCACCTGGAGGAAGCTGGTCACTAACTAATTGAATTAATCAAATTCATGTCATAGAAGCCTCAAGCAAGGGATTGTACACCATCTTAATGCTCCCTTTGGTCCAAAATATATGTCATTTTTAACACTGGACAGCATCGAATACAATAGCTTGACCACTACTTCTAATGATAATATATTAGTAAAAATAAAGACTGTAGTTCATGGTGAAAGGAGTTTTTACGATAAATTTAATGTTATCACTTTACTCAAGTGTTCAGTATAATGCATTAGTTGCTCATGGTGCCAAATTGAAGAAATTATTAGATTGAACAAAAAGCATAGGTACAGCCAGCTAAATTTCATTGTACAACTTCCTAGTACGAAGTTACCAGAACTGCATAGCCATTCCACCGGGAATATTGCCCTCTGCTCACACTACACAGCTGACCGAAAATAGCTCCATCGAACAGCCAACCAAGCTGCAAATCGGGGGAGCTCCCTGGTGCAAGTTGCCCAGGATCCTTATAGGTTAGAATACCGAATGAAATTCAGCCCACTGGAAGAAAGAGCCCACGAACACAACTATGTCTCCCGACGGAAATCAACCATGCAGCGGAATTTTGTACTCCACTACCGAGGGAATTGGTGGTGTTTCCAGTTTAAAATCAGAAGATTTCATCACTATGCTACAGTAGTTTATACAATCACTGATTAACTAAACTTCTTCGGGGTTTTTTTTTGCGAGGATAAAGGGAGTTTTATTCTTTGGGTAATAGGATTACAAGTTTACAACCACCTTCTGCGTGGTACATACAGTAGTACACTCCAAGGGTGACTTACACCTGCATTGCATAGGATCAGGTAAATCTAATTTGATGTATCTCAAATTTCATCTGATCATTGCTGGAAGCGACACTTTTTTTTTCAATATGGAAAAAAATGTTCTTTTACTATTGGAAAAAAATGCTTTATTTTGCAGCGGCCGACCACTTTATGTAAGAACGGACGGAAAAGTGAGCAAGACACACATAAAAATGTAAGCAAATATCATCAAGCAGGCAAGCTTGCTTCAAAATAGATTTTTTTTATTTAAGAAAAGGTGCTTCAAAATAGTATGGCAAATGAAAAGGTAAATGCTACTAAATCGAACCAAGTCAATACATCTAGCATCCCGGCTGGCTCATTGTGTCACCCTCGGTTTGTGGGCTTAGCTATTGACATGGGCAAGCCGAGGCACGACGTGTCTCAGTTTCGTGGATTCATAGTTCTTGATCACGCAAATTGTCATCTCACGCTTTGACTTGGTTTTGTGGCGACAACGGGATTGGTGGTTTCAAGCATGTTTTAATTAATGTTCCTTATATCTGTTCTCAACTCCCTTTTTTGTACTATATCCTTTGATGAAGCAACGGTTCAATGTTCCGCCTTGCAATGGGTGTCTTCTCAGTTGTGTGCTCAACGGTCTTGCATTTTCCATCAATTGTGGCGGAAGGCTCATGCATCTTTTCAAAACTTTGAGGTTATTTTATCTTGTGCAAGCATGGCCTTCTACGATTTTTCACTAGAGGCTTGCAAGAACGTCAAGGTCTGAATGGTGCAGCAATAAATGGCTGCTTGACATAATAAAATGTTGAGGTAAATACATCGGAGATGGGGGTTTGAATCACCTCCAGTATGCGGACGACACCATCATGATGGTGGAAGGTTCAGACGAGGACACCTTAAATTCCTCCTTCTCTGCTTTCAGGAGATGTCGGGGCTCACAATTAACTTCGCTAAAAGCGAGGTGATGATTCTTGGGTACTCTGAGGAGGACGTTCAGCGAATTGCCAACCGCTTGAACTGTCGCTTGGGATCTTTCCCAACAACTTACCTCAGCATGCCAATTAGTGATACCCGTCTGCAGGAGAAAGATCTCCGCCCAATAATCTCCAAGCTCCAACCTCGGATGGAGCCTTAGCAGGGAAGGTGGATCTCCAAAGCCGTGCGAGTGGTTCTGATGAACTCCTTCCTTATTAGCCTCTTGATGTATATTATGGGATTCTATAGCCTTCATGAATCCCTTCATCATGAGATTACCAAATACCTATCCAGATTCTTCTGGGCTGGGGAGGGTGATAGACAGAAGTACCACATGGTTAAATGGTCTGGGATATGCAAACCCAAGGATCAGGGCGGATTTGGGGTAATTTCATCTAAAAGGGTGAATATTGCCCTCCTATCCAAGTGGCTTTGGCGTATTGAGACCGGTGAAGGTGGGCTATGACTGGATATTATCCGCGCAAAATACCAGCGTGGGCAGCCCCTAGCCTTCGCCACTGGAACTGGAGGTTCCTAGTTTTGGCAATCGACTATCCAACTAATGCCGATTATGCGTATTGGGACCTCGATTAATGTGGGCACTGGTTCCGGTACCTTATTCTGGATAGATAGATGGTCCAGAACCAGACCCTTTGCAGAGCGGTTTTACGCTTTATTCTCTATCTGCACCCGCCCACAGCTTACTGTGGGCGTGGCATTAGATAACCTAAGCTCTATTGCCTTCCGGCATACCTTTGGGGCAGTGGAGCAGGCACAATGGGAGGAGCTGCTTGAGTGCATTGCCTTACACACCCCCTCCCTTGAGCCTGACTCCCTGACTTACGCCTTGAGCCCAATGGCAGGTTCTCCACAAAGTCCTTGTATCAGGCTATTGCGCCCACTCCTGGGCCTATTGAGCTCTCGGTGATATGGGAGATTAAGCTACCTATGAAGATCCACATTTTCCTTTGGCAATGGGTACGCGACCGTATGCCTTCGGGCACGGAGGTGCGTAAGCGTAATGGTCCTGAGGACGGACTTTGCCCCATATGCACTGTCCCGGAGGACTCCCACCACATTTTCTTCCCGTGTCCGGCGGCTCGATTCCTTTGGAGTTGCTTCCGGGAAGTTGTTGGTGGGGATTGGTGCCACGACAACCTTCTGGACATGTTTGGGGAGATCCTTAGGCTCCCCAACCCTAGACATGTCTTCCACTGGGTGGCTATGGGTACCCTCGCATGGACCCTTTGGTGCACCCGCAATAAATTAGTCATTGAAACACGTGATTCCTTGTCGTGTGACTGATGCAATCAAGAAAATGTGTGGCTTCTTACAGCTATGGAGACCGCTTAGCAAGCGGCGTGACCGGGACATCATCAATGCCATCATCACGGGTCTTCGCTCCACTGCCTCGGCGTTAGCGCCGCCACCCCCGCCACCTCCTCCGGAGCCGGATTAGCACCTATTTTCTTATTATGTTCGGGGCTTGTTATGTTGTGCCCCAGATGCTATTTGAGATTTCTCCTCCTTCCTCTCTCCTTGAACTTGAACCTGAACTTGACTTGCTGTTGGATGCTTGGTGATGTTGCTTTATAATATAAAGCGGGGGAAAACCCTTTTTCGTAAAGAAGAGGCCCGAGGCGCAGAGGATCCAGCCGATGAGCCAGAGCAGATGTGCTAGTCCTGGGTCGCCGGAGTCGAGGGAGATGACGCTGGCAAACAGACAGCGGCTGGTGATGGCGACCGCGGCAGCGAGGGAGCCGAGGGCAAGGCGCATCCGGTGGCGGCGGTATGGGAGCAGCAGCGACAGCGCCGCTGCGGCCACCTGGAGCGCGGCGCAGCAGACCGTCAGCCTAAACCCGACGACGGTGTCGTCCCTGCACCGCAACATCTGCATGATCGATCGATCGGCCGTGATGTAGGAGAAGGGGACGACGGCAAGACAAGGGAAGTACTCAGTTACCTGGCTGCACACGGCGAAGCCCAAGGCGCAAGAGACGGTGACGACTGCAAGGCGAGGGAGGTAGCATGCGGTGAGGAGCGCCAAAGCGCTGATCCGTCGGATGGCATCCACAGGGAAGTACTCCCTCCGTTTGAAATTACTTGTCGCGGAAATGGATGTATCTAGCGGAGGGAGTAGTAGGCAGTGACGAGCCCCAAGGAAGGCTAGGGAACAGACGAGCGTCCATCGACGCCGATCCGTTTCGTGGGTGGATCCAATCCAAGGCAGCTACCTTAACAACAAGGAGTCAAGGACGTACGCAGCGCACGGTTTAAATTCGAGTCAATTACACCGATGGTGCTATAATTTGACGTAAACGGTCACTTTAGTGTTAGAACCATGATGAAAGATTGGTCAATAACTAATGGTGGATTGATCTGAGTGAATTGGTCAAACAAGCAACTTCAATACTTAGTATTAACTAGTAGACTGCCCGTGCGTTGCCACGGGCATTTTAGATTTTGTACTGGTTGCACGTCAAATTTTTCATGGTTAAAAATATAGCCAATAGATTCTCAAAAAAAAAAGATAGGCAATAACAGATGAAAAAACAATATATATTGTTTTAAAAAAAATTACAAGCTTTTATTTGCATTTTTTAAATATGATAAATCTATTGATGATTTTTTTTTCTTTTATTTGATTTGTGTAGCTTCGGATTTGGTGTACCGACTCAAAAAGAGCCCACATAAGACTCAAAAGAAAATGTGTGTTAGTTACCATGACATAAAGGAGAAGCCTACTTACTCTCTCTCCTTCTCCCTCCCCCTCCCTCTCTCCCTCTCTCTCTATATGTGGAGAAAGTAGGAAGAAAAAAAATGCATTTCAGTTCTCAATATAGAAATTTAAGAGTGAATAAACCTAAATGTGAGAGTGGGCCTTAGTACACTGCAAGAACTTTCAAGTCTCATCAGTGGCATTATAAGCCTAATTCAAGGTAAGGCAATATAAAATGTTTGAAAAAAAACAATTTTCTAAAATATTGCAAGGCAGCCCGGAGATATTGACGTTCTGAATTGCTAAGAGATTAAATGCTTAATACAATCAACTGAAAAGCTACAAGCATGCTTCTCCATTTTGAGCGGTTCACCTAACAGGAACTACTTCATTAACACCCATAGTCATTCCAGATCGCCTGCAAAAATATGAGGTAAGTGAGTAAATATTGTATAAATAAAATTTTCAGTTGAGTTGAAAGGCTAAATATAAAAACCAACAAATATAGGCAAGGTTATTTCCTTCTGCTATTTTAATGAGCACCAATAACCTCCTTGTCAGCATCATAATATATCAAGTTTATACTACTTATGAATATAAATAATATGATTAATTAACAAATCTTTGATTGTAAAAGATGTGAAAAACACTTCGATATTTCAAGGAATCACATGGTGTGAGTATTGTCTTAAAGCTTTCAAGATGGCCACATTTTTTAAGTAGAATAGCTAGTGACTCCTTACACCAATTCTAAGTTCACCATTGTTACATGTACAAAAGGGGAAAACACACCATGAATAAGAGAAAAAGGATAGAGAGCTGTTAAGTTCATCACATTTTTCATTTGCTTACAGGAGAAATAAGACAATACCCCCTGAGACAAATTTGTTTTTATTGTAAAGCGAGTTCCTCTGGTTGTTAAAAAGATGCCTATGTGGTTGATCTGGAAGGCAAAGGAGAATTTCATAAGATGTATATGGTACCTTCCTAGAACAAAAAAAAGATAACTATATATTTGCAGGAAATGTAGCGTTCAATTCCAGGAAATGTAATAGCACACCGGGTCATATTTCTTAATGCATAGAAATCTGGAAAGTATTATTACTTTGGAAAAAATGGACAGTGCAAATGAGCATGGTCCAATGCAGGTTCTACAGCTTCTATTGTACGCGTGTTTTTACACAAAATTTACCGGTCACACAAAGGAACAACATATGTTTTAGTAGGTAACTGAATATGCTTTGGAAGATGATGGCTTCCTAACATTTAAGCACATAACTGACCCCTACTGGACCATGGGACATGAATCGGATGTACAGGAGAAGAATAAACATATAGGTTTTATTTCTGCTATACACAGGCCACAGCCTACATGTACAACATTGAGAAACTCCTCGTGTATATACCCTCCTTTTGATAGGTCATGAAGATTGCCAGCAATGAGAATCTCATATAGTACTTAGGCCTGAAAATTTCACCATTGGTACTCTCCTGGGAATTAGTCATCAGTACTAAAATGAATGGCATACCTCGCAAGAAATTTCATACAACTCCACTGCTGGTACTTAGGTGTCAAATTTTCAGCATATATGTGAACATTAAATAGACCTCACATACCTAAAGAAATTAGGAAAAACACTCAGGCTGCAGTACTACTCCCGTGTCCTCGCCAGTTTCGGAGCAACCTACCGTGCCCTCGCCGGTTGGGGCACGACCCCTACATCCTTGGGGGTGGCCACGTCCACCTTCATCCTCGCTTGGGCAGGAACAGCGGCAGCGGCAGTGTTGTCAATTTCGGCGGGCCAATCGCATCCTACCAGGTTGAGGCGCGGCTCCTACATCCTCGTGCAGCATGCACTTGCAGCCTCGCTTGGGGCCAAACAGTGGGGGTAACAACATTCCGCCGGTTGGGTCCAAACATGGCCGAGGATTTAATCAAGTTGTTGTTTAGCCTCATCATCGGATCATTGACTTCTCCAGATGAAGCATCCTTAGAATGACTTGGTTTAACTCCTGGAAATAGCATCCAGTGTTAACATAGTGTTAACTAAACAAATCTACAAAGTCACTTGTCAAACCAACAAAGGGGAGAAAAATGAAGTACCAGACTTTCATTCGTCAGCTCTATTGTGGTGGATCTATTTCAGTTCTTGCATCTTTAACTTCACTACTGTACTCAACATATACATCAATGCCGAACGTTTTTAGCAGAGATTCAACATAATCTTGTGAAAAATGCTAGACCTACAAACAATTGCTACTTAATCTTACGGGCTCCTTCGTCTCCTAATCAAAATTGCCCCCCTCAATTTGGGGGGGTAGGCCCCACGGCGCATTAATATCCAATGAAGGGCAGCCACCTCACCTTGTAATTACTCGTAGATGTAGCCTCAGATTAGGGTCTTTTGGATTAATTGAATCAGCAGCAGATGGTTCTTTTGTTAATATTATATATAACCAGGGGCAGTGAAGATTTCTGCATGATATATAATCCTAAACACTGGCAAATCAATGTTATTCAGTAGAGTTTTTTTTTTGTGGGGATGGTATTCAGTAGAGTTATAGTGGGGAGGAATTTAAATTTATAGTCTTCATCAAAATCAAATCAAAGAGAATTCTTATTACTGGAGTCACATGTTTCGATCTACAAGCACGGCAAAATAATTTGAGTTGATTATGCACTCCGGACATGATGAAATTTTATTGTTACTTTGTGACCAGTTGTTAATTATACAGAACAAAGAAAGAACAGTGGCATGTTGGCTCAGGCATACTGGCTGCCGTTCTATCGCTGTTGCAGTCGCCGCCCCTCCTTTTTTTCTATAACTGAAAGCCGATGTATATATTAAAGATTCTGCATTCCTTTTAAACAATTGTGAGAGATGTGCAACAGGTACGCCAAATCACTGTTGCAGTCGCCGCCCCCCTCCTTTGTTGCTCTGAACTCGTTGTCAGCACAATGCACCATATGTTTATATCAAATTCATAGGCCAAATCATCTAACATACATGAAAGGAAAATGCAGCTGCTGGAAGGTGAAGCAAGTTAGTGATGAAAATACCTTATACGGCCAAGTTCTCCTCTTTCTTCAGCAAGACTACAGGGGTACGCTTGGCTTCATCGTCAATGCGGAAAAGCTTAGCTACATCAGGACTGGTAGTATGGTAGAATTTGAATGTGGCTTCCAGCCTTGAAGCAGCAGCAAGCTCGTTACTTTGAGCACCCTACAGCTTCTGACAAGATTTATTGATCACTACACGACGTCTGCGTTAACTAAGCTTGCAAGCGCATCTCTACCATTATGATTTCGTGGAAACACATGGAACATGCAGGTCAAGAACAAATAAGGCAGAGAATTTTAGCATCAAAGCAATTAATCACACAATATGTTTCTTCTTTGCCAAGGAGGATACTACTAAACCAACAACCAGGAAGCCATGTGGGTCAGATGTTAGATAAAGACGCATATTATAAGCTACTGAGTTTTGCCCAAGCATGATCAGATATGCATATTTTTTTTCAATAAAGAACAATTCCAAGGGGTAATCAAATCCCAAGGCATGCTATAAAATTTGAAAACTTTCCCATCACTATTCAGAAGTTAAACACCGGATGAACACCTTATAGAACTAACGTGCATGCTAGAGAACAACATTTCCATTACAGAACTATCCTTTAGTATTTCAAGAGATCGAGAACAATAAAACCATGTGACCAATCTTAAGTGGGCAACTATTCCTCTGATAGTACAGTGGACATTTATCTGAATAGTTATGTGAATAAACTCATTTACTGAACTAACAAGTACCTTCTTAGTCGTCCTTGCTGACAATGGTGGCTGACCATTCTTTTTCTTCAGGAACTGCTACTCTTAGTAAAGGTACACATAAAACAATTTTGCTACTCTTAGTCAATTTTAAAACACATCAAACTTGACATGCATATATACAGAGAGTATAATGTTAAGCAAACGGAAAGAAGAAAAAGAATATCATAAGATTGTAAAAAAAATAGGATGACAGAGCTTAGTATTGAAGGATAGCTTGAACAAATAAGATGGGTATCTATATATGAGTGGAGTTAAACATGAATTCTTTGTTCTGTCCAAGCAAGATCAATCATGAGCACATCATCCAATTGCTACACCATGCAACATCTTTCTTCGGTAGTGCAAGAAGCAAACTTTGCTTGCAAGAACCCTCCCCCCCCCCCTCCCCCTCTGCGAGAAGAAGAATCTTGGTGTAAATAAGTACTCCTACAAGATATTGATTGCATCAATAAATTAAGTCCCCACAAAAAAATCAATGAATCGAGTCCCCGACTGGCTTACCTAAATCTTTGACAGGTTATTATGCTCTAGCTCATGCGTGCTGAAGAGAATTATGATGGTACACAAAGAAAGGTTTCAAAACTGTCGGGATTCTTAATTGCCTATGCATCGGATGCTTTCCACAATTTTAATGCAACATAAAGGTAATTTGATGAGAAAAAAGGTGAACCCTATGTGCGAGAAATTTAGTACTATATACTTATACGTTTGAATAAAATTATCTAACTATTTCTAGCCAAGATAAATGGGCACCATCACTATGCTAGTACTCAACCAGAGAAGCAAAAATGTCCGTGTGTGCTAAACTGCTAATCAGTTAATCACATACACATATGAGCTAATCATGTGTGCATGAGTGGCGGAATTAGAGACAAAGCAAACTCCTTTATGTCTTTCACTTTCTTTTGTACCTAATTAAGGGAAATAAAATTGCTAGCTAATCGCCCATGCGTTGAACCAATGTTTACTCCGCAGCAACTGTCGAACCAATGGTCTCTTTCTTTCGTACCCATAGACCCTGAATAAGGTAGTCGAACAAAGCAAGTTTTGCCACCAATGGCCGGAGAAGTGATGCTTAATTATTTAAACCTAACTTTTGCGGAGATTTAGACCTAATCTTTTCAAGTTTCTGAAGAACAAACTTCTGAAAACTGCCTTGTCAATTAGAACACCTCCCTCCCTCCCTAACCGCTGCGATTTGCAAACATGCATTAATGCATATATGTTGGCAGTGGCACCGCTGCCACCGGTCACCAACAACAAACTGAAGCAAAACCATGCGTACATACACCTAATCACCCTGTTTAATTATTACTAACTTGCTACTTAGTGGTCGGGAGCTGAATTGAATGAATTTTATACCTTCTTCACGTAAAGTTTCCAACTTCCCAGTGTTTGTCCTTTCATTCGGGAGCTCTTTCAGTCAAATATCTTAGCATAAAGTTTCATGGCATCATGATCTGGTCTCAGTTACAGTTCAGACCAACCACCATGCTAAACGAGACAATGCGCCATTTGCAGGTGTACATGATGCAGTTTGTTCAGTTGGGTAAGAGAGCGGAGTACCTCGACAATGCAAAAGTGATGACGCTGCACCAGACACCCCAGTTCATCAGCTTCGCCGTAGTGCACATACCCTGAAAGGAACCGGTTGTAGCACCACCAGTAGAACATGAAGGAGGATAAGGTCAACTTGTTGAGGAGTCGATGGACGGAGAGGACCGAGCCCACGAGGCGGCGATATCCTGATCAGGAAGAGAGCAGGGTCAAGAAGTGACAGGGATGCGTCGGCACGCACCTCCCGGCGAGGGGAATCGGCCTGAGGCGGCGCCATTGTCTTGATTGAGGTAGATGACGTGCTGCCCCGGAGGTCGATGGGAAGACGCGATGGCGTTCATCTCCTCGTTGTGGCCAACCTGACGCGGCAGATGAATAGGGACCGGAGTTGGCGGCGGCGGACGTGGCTGAGGCGTCGGGGCACGAGCGGAGCAGATGGCGGCGCGGCTAGGGCATAGGGTGGCGGTGGCAAGGCCGCAAGGAGGAAAAGGGAGTCTACGGCGGGGTGACGCCGAGATCGGGGGAGGAGATGGGGGGCGGGCGGCGTCGGGAGCCGGGATCCAGGGAGGTTGGAGGTCGGGGCGGCGCCGGGAGTGAGGGAGAAGGTGGGGGCGGGGCGGTGCCGGGAGTGAGGGAGAAGGTGGGTGCGGTGACGCCGGGATCGGGGGAGGAGATGGGGGCGGGCAGCGCCGGAAGCCGGGGAGGAGGTGGGGGGCTGGTGGCGAAGGCATCTGGAGGCTCGAGGATTTTTTTTCGTGCGAGCCGGGGATTTCTTTTTAGGTTTTTTTCGTAGGTTTTTTTAGGACGAAAATAAACCAGAAGAGGTGGGACTAAAAAAAACCTGGAAGCGAGACTACCAACTGCTTCATTAGAAGTAGAGATTCTTTGGCTGAAGAATTGTGTGTTGTTTAAACAAGATGCATTGCTCGTGGCTTGAGAGAGCAATATCTCCACGAAATCCTTGACGGCATCGACAATGGAGATCAGGCAAGGATCAGAAATGGAGCTGAAAGGCTTCATGATTTGGCTGGTAGAATTGGAGGGAAACAACAATCTCCTGATCGCGTCAGAGTGCTGCCAGGGAGGAAGCTGATTCTGGTGGCGAATCAATGTCATGATCAACACATACATAAATTGATCAACTGAATAGTGTCAGCAACGGTATTGTCAGGAATAGAGGAAATCGAAGGACTTGAACTACTCCGTATAAACTAGAGCGAGTGCCTAGTAGGCAGTGGTCCCCATGAAGTAAACTTGCCATACCTGCGTGGAAATGCTCTATGTTCCCTTTCGAGTGGTCGTTCAATATATCAACAAAGTTCAAAAAAAAACTAGGCGTTAATTGTGTGTTTTTTCCCCGCCTTGCACTTTTCTGACCAAACTGAACATTAAGCACTAGCCATTTTGCTATCACCTAAAGCCTAGGCACACCTTTTTTAACTATATATATCAGTATTGAACTGAAACATGCATGCATGGCATTCCTGTCATTGCTGGTCAAAACGCTGGCTATGCAGTAATAAATAGCACCAGGAAGGCATGTGTAATTCAACATTTATTAGCCAAAATCAGATAAAAATTCAACAAAAAAACCGCACACAAAATATAAATAAGCAGAAATAAGACGTCAAATCTCCTGGCATAATACAACATGGAAACATAATGAAACAGAAACAGAGAACATGACCACACACACACATGATATAAGCAAAAGGCCATTATGCAAGCAAGCTAGCTTGGAAAGCATAAATCAAATATATCATAAATGTCAATTAACCAAAAAGCAAGTATGTATCTTCATCAGGACAGTTGTCTAATTGTATCCAGAAATAAGATAACAGAGGGAAGTTAGCAATGGACGATAAACCCTATCGTTCCACTTCCGAGTTGACCTTTGGATGCAATGTAGAGGGTTGATCTCTGTGTGAAGCATACAAAATGGAAGAAAACCATATCAAAGAAGCCAATTCCTGCATCTCAGCAACCACAATACAATCTAGGTACCTGTGGAGCAAGCAATGTCATTAGTCAAACCATTTTGAACTATTCATCCATGGAGAAGACGTTAAAGTTATGCAACCTCAGTTATTTTTAATGATTCAAACAGTAAACATTAGCTTTGGCATAAGGAAATTGTACCAAAATTGCCAAAGTTGAATCATCTGAGCATTGTTGAAAATAAAAACACAGAAATATCAGTAGCTAATTTGTGGTGTAGTGGCACACCTCCAACTTCTACTGTTAGCACATTCTCCGTTATTTTCGCCATCTTTTCATGGTAGAGGCTAAGAATGGTTCAAATAACTCCCATAGAGGCAAATGCTGAAACACTTACATTACTATATCATTTGGAATATATTTATTATCATGGACTCATGGAGTAGAAAAGAAGAAACATTAGGTTTCTAGCTCATATGCATATTTTTTACAAATGCACGAGCTAGGTAACTACTAAATAATTGAAATTTATCAAATTCATCCAGCAGAATCCTCAAAACAGGATCTTATTAATTAATACTTCCTTTGTTACAAAAGCGAGATGTTGCTTTTTACACTGCATGACATAAAAAGAACACTATGAGCACTCCTTGTTATGTTGCTAAAAAGAAGATCTGTAACTCGTGATGAAAGCAGCTTACTGAGAAATCTAGTCTTATAACTTTGCCCATGTGTTCAGTATAAAGTCTCCTATGATGGTCAAATTGAAGAAATTATACTGCACGGTGCACACGACACATAGCTTGAGTCTACAGCTATATTTCATTCAGCTTCCAAATTTCTGCTATTATATATCGATCTTAAGAAAAGAAAAAACTGCAATGCAGCTATGCAGAAGCAGAACTTGTGACATAACTAAACTAAACAAGACACTGGAAGGAAATTTTTCCCCAGACCATAAGAATTACTTAACACCAATCAAGCATGGGAGAAGAACACTACAAAACGCAATTGCTACTCCCTCCGTTCCAAATTACTCGTCGCAGAAATAGATGTACCTAGAACTAAAATACATCGAGATACATCCATACCCGCGACAAGTAATTCGGAACGGAAGGAGTACATGTTAAGGTCAACAATCAGCAAAAGAATAATTGAGAGTGCAACACTACTTAAAAATGTTGGCTTAACATGAAAGGGTGTGAAAGGCCCTAACCAAATTATTCGGAATATTCTCTATTATCATGGACATATATGATGGGCTCATGGAGTAGAAAAGCAGAAACATCTGGTCAGTGGCTAATAAGCTTTTTTTTAAGAAGGCATGAGCTAGGTAATCACTAACAAATTAGATTTAGTATAATTTATCATGTAAAATCCTCAAGCAAGGGTCATACATCATTTTATTAATTAATATATCCTTCAATACAAAATACAGGCCACCATTTTACACTTTCATGGCATAAGAAACAAAAAATTTAAGCAGAAACTGTATGGAAGGTCCCGACAGTAATTTAAAAAGAGATTATTTACAAGAGACGGTATATATACATGGGCAGGGAGAACAGAAGGGGAGGGGTCACAGGGAGAAGAAAAATATAGCAGGCTAATCAATGAATGAGTGAAAAATATCCCCTTCTTTGATCTAGCTTCGTCACTATCCCAGACCCTATTTTTCTCCTGCGATCTCGATCTCAAGTCCTGGCTAGCCAGCGGCAAAGCTAGCTGAGATGCTAGAGGGAGAAGAGCCCACACTACCAAAAGCAATCTATTTGGTAATCGAGAAATAGTAACTAATTGTCAAAAATAACTTGGTTTTGTTATACCGGCAGTGTAAAGGCTATTACCTGCGTGTTTTTCTAGTTCATAACCATTACATAAAACGCAACCACACAAGCATCAGGGCAGAACACTATAGCACAACATCCCTATATATTGAAGAGATCATCAAACATCAAAATAAACAATTAATATGTGGCACTATTTAAAATTGTTAGGTTGGCACGAAAGGATGCGAATGGCATTCCATCAATGTAAAGGCATGCTATTACCTGCAGCATAGACACTTTCGAATGCATGGTGATGAAAATAAAAAGTGCCGTCAATCATGCAAAGTTGCTTGGATTGCAATGACTCAAGCTGTACCATGATGACACCATCACCGGCTGTCAGGAACCGCCACATTATTTTCCTCTGCAAACCCTATTATGAATGGGTACGCAGCCTCCCCTGAATTCGGGAAAAGTAGCTTATCCAGTTCAGTAGTTCTTCCCATCCCCCATGATGCAACACCATCACAATCAGTCTTCCTCTTCCATAATTGAGCGGTGAAGTCTGACAAGGAGAGTAAACCTAGCCCGCCACCCTCGGCCCGCATAACAGTGAATTCATCCTCTTTATCAACTGGCACTTGTATCACAGCTATGCTCTGCCTCTCCAAATCAAACTCGACAATAGCACAAAACTTCCCAGAAATACGCCAGTAAAAGGAATTCCCAACCAACACGGCTGGCATGCCCGTACAATAAGCCGAGGATTGAGTTGGTGTTAAGGTAATAAGATTACCCCATCGGCCGGCCTCTGACGAATAAACGCAGGCGATCACTCGGAAATGATCTTCATCAACTATGTCATGTAGCAGGACCACCTCGAAGTGCTCCACCTCGCCGGCGGCACGAAGCACCGCCCCATGAATCGAGTTTGTAATCCCGTCGAACCATGGGGGAAAGGCGATGCGGTGCTGGTCGCCGGTGACGGGGTCCCACACCAGGACTTGCTTCCGTGAATCGTTGGAGATGAGCACAAGGCCATGGCGGCAGCCGAGGAGCGAGAAGCGATAGCTGTCGTCGAGCTGCAAGCAGAAGCGCCCGGCGGGGACACGATCCGGGGAATCCATGGTAGGTGTGAAGCAGACGCCTCCCCGGTGTGGGACGAAGCAGCCGAGGAGGGGAGGGCTGCGTCGGTGGCGGCGGCGGAAGCGGCGCACGAAGCCGGGGTCCGATACGAGGAGGCGCCAGCGCTTGCAGACGGCGGATGCGCGGGGAAGGGAGGACGGCAGCGGCGGGAGGCGGAGGAGGATCTCGGAGAGTAGGTTTTCATCCTCCAGCGGCGCCGCCGCCGGCGACATATCTCCCATCTCACCTCGTGCGTGGACGTTTTTTGCTGGAGTCGGATCAGACGCCGCAATGTGAAAGCCTGCACATGTAGCCTCCGAGTGAAAGCCCACGAACACATCAGATGCTCAGCTGGGCTGTAGTTCTGTACGGGTAGTAATATGGCCCACCAAGAGTCTCAGCAAAGAGGCTTCCTTTTAAAATGGATGAAAGGTGTCGGTCACCGAAATACCGAATCTTGTTCTGAAAAAGAGACTGAAGTGCTAACCTAAAAAAAAAGACTGAAGTGCTGAATCATGTGAACAGCAAGATATCATTTTTCTCTCGATACAAGTGTTCACCCTTCTCTTGTGTTATAAGTTTGAAATACGCTTCAGATTTTTATTATTAAGTGTAGCTAGGTTTTACTCCTACATCCTATATTTTTTGTGCATTTCTTGTGTTGCAAGCCCCGCGCTGCATATGTCAGTTAGTAGAAAAAGGACTTAATGTGAGACACATTAGTCCCGGTTCGATTTTGGCCCGGTACTAATGGTACCATTAGTGCCGGTTCGAACGGCTATGCATTAATGCCGGTTCGTGTTGAATCTTTAGTACCGGTTCGTGCCACGAACCGGTACTAAAACGGTGGTGGCAGGCTGACGTCAGACCGGGGCCCCATGATCACCTTTAATACCGGTTCGTGGCACATCGGCCTCTTGACGTGTGATCGCTCGGGGCTATCAGCTAAACCCCGGAGACGCAGTGATGGCGACCTTCGACCAGCAGACCCCGGATCAAGCCCTAGTGTGCGCACCTTTTTTTTCTTTGAGGGGTTAGTGTGCGCACCTGGATAAGAGCAACTCTAGCAGACCCCGCATCCTCCTGGCCCGTAAAATGTGTTTGCAATTCACGCAAAAACGCCTTTGCGGGCTGGCGCGGACGGCCGTAGTTGCAGACCCTGCATAATGGACCCGTAAAAAGGGATATTCTCGAAATATATTTTTTTACGGGTCGGCTTTGCGGCTGATCTGGCACAGCTCCTTCCGGCTCGCAAAACTTAAATTTACAACTTAATTTTATCTAGCATAATGCATTTCTTTGCTTTTGCAACAACATTGGATACAAAAGACATCACCAGATCTTTGCTAGAATAGCAAGACCAAAGAAAATAAGAACCACAAGTATGCATTTGAGAAGATTTCCAACTTCCATAACTCCTCCCACAAGTTGGACTAATATCTTCTCCATGCATTCATTGTTTATCTGCGGATTCTTGAATTTGCATTCTTCTTTCTTCATCTTTGGTTCGAAAGAAGTAGACGTTACTGTAACACCCCGGATGTAATTTACCTTATATGTATCCCAACTCTTGCCGTTTCCGGCGCTAAGTTATTTTATTTTCTCGGGTTCGGGTTTTTGTCTCCGTGTGTTGTTGCCGTTGTCATGCATCTCATATCATGTCATCATGTGCATTGCATTTCCATACGTGTTCGTCTCATGCATCCGAGCATTTTTCCCGTTGTCCGTTTTGCATTCCGGCGCTCCTATCTCCTCCGGTGGCCCTTTCTACCTCTTTTCATGTGTGGGGGTTAAACATTTCCAGATTGGACCGAGACTTGCCAAGCGGCCTTGGTTTACTACGGTAGACCGCCTGTCAAGTTTCGTACCACTTGGACTTCATTTGATACTCCAACTGTTAACCGAGGAACCGAGAAGGCCTCGTGTGTGTTGCAGCCCAACACCCTTCTAATTTGGCCCAAAACCCACCTAAACCCTCTCCATCGTCTCGTTCGTTCGATCATGATCGCATGGCCGAAAACCGCACCTCATTTGAACTCTCCTAGCTCCTCCTATGTATAAATAGACATCTCCCCCGAAAATCCCGGATCCAATCCAACCCCAAACCCTAGCCCCGCTCCATCCGCGCGCCGGACATGTCCGGTCCGCGCCGCCGCCCCGCAACCACTGGCGAGCCGCCACGTGGCACCGTACCCCGCCGCCGCCGCGCCGGCCCGGGAGGCCCAAGTCGGGCCCCCGCGACCCCGTCGTCCGCCGCCGCCGTTCCACGCCCGCGCCACCCGGGTGCTCGCCCTCCGCCGCCTTCGGCTCCGGTGCCGGCCCGCTCCGCCACCGCGCCGGCGAGCGCCGCCCTCGCCGGACCTTGCCTCCTCGCCGCCCCGCCACGCCAACCTCACCGCCGGAGCTCCCGCGCCACGCCGGCACCGCCCCGGCCTCTCCTCCCCTCGGTTTTTCTTCCTCCGGCGAGCTCCGCGCCAAGTCCGGCGACACTCCGGCGGACCTCGGCGACCGTGCAGCTACAGTGGTCCGGATCTGGATCTGGATCCCGAAGGGTTGACTTTCCCCGAAACCCTAATTTTTCTTGCAACTTCATCATGTCGTAACTCTGCATCTGTAGCTCCGTTTTGCGCGTGTAGCATATCAAAATGTTCGCCTCAGAGAGTACATCATTTCATATCATTGCATCATTTTCTTTTGAGCTCATCTTGATGCCCGAAATGCTGTTGGAAGAGGGCTATTTGGTATAATTGTCAGATCTGCTGCATCAAATAGCTATTTGTCATTTTTGTCATGATTAATGTGTGCATGATATGCTCCTGAGTTCTACATGAGTTTTGTTATATGCCATGCCATCTTTACAGAGGTGCTTACCATGTATTTTTGTGATATGTGTGGTGACTAGCACAAGCTTGCAAAGTAGTGCATTCGTTAATGCTGACTTCAGGGACTTAGGATTTCACTAAGTCCTTGATCTGTTTTTATCAATATGCCATATGTTCATATTGTTTCCTAGTGATCCGTGCCTCTTTTGAGGATGATCAGTAAGGATGTTTTGTTAAAATTGTGGTGCTCTATCCATCCATGTCTTTGTTTGCAATTATGGAGCACCCTAGCTTGAGTCAATCGAGCTCTACTTTTGCTATTTCATGAATCCTGGCAGATTGTTGACTTGTTAGCGATTTTGCCGAGGATGTTGTTATTGATCCGTGCATGCTATGTTGTTGTTCTTGCCATGTATAGCTTCTATGATATGTATTCTTGATGGGTGTATGCTTAGTTTGTAATGCCTTGCTCTGTAGTGAGTGCATCGAGCTCGTAAACATGCCTAGTCGCTAACAGATTTGCATGCTCCAGTTTTTCACTAAGTCTGTAATCTGATTATGTTTTTGCCATGTTCACATGCTTGCAATTGTATGTTCCGACCCCTTTTGGCTCACGGTCACTAAGGGACTTTTGTTAAGTGCTTTGAGTAGCTTCATGTCATGTTTTTCTTTGCCATGTTAAGTTCCTGTAGCTTATAGTTTTCATGCTCCAAAGTGTGCTACCTGATGTTAAATTCCAGACTTGTGTTAATTTCACTAAGTCTGAAACATGTTTACCATTTGCATTTTTGCCATGCTTGTTTGAACCTGTTAATGGATGAATTGGCCGTAGCTCAGTGTTCATCTTTTGTCAAGTATCATGAGTGGATCCCTGCCATGTATTGTGTTGTCATGTTTGAGTGATGTAGCATAATTATCTTGATGCATTTAGATGGCTACTTGTTGTCGATCGCAGACCGGTGCCATATTTGTTTTGCTTGCCATTTCCAAACCGTGCATCCAATTCCGGTGATCTTTATATCGATTTCAACCGAAATCACCTCACCTTTCCAGTGGCACTCTTGGATTTTAAAGTTGAGGCCAGGTTCAATCATTACTTGTCAAATCTTGCATATGCATCACATATCGCATCCCGCATAGCATACCATGTTTGCATCATGTTGTTCGAGCTTGGCACATGGTTGATTGTGTTCCTTTTGCTTGTTTTTCTTGTTTGGGTAGAGCCGGGAGACGAGTTCGCTAACGAGGAGCCCGTTGAGTTTGCTTTCGAGGATCCAGTCAACTTTGACAGCTTTGCAGGCAAGATGATCATACCCTCGAAATCACTACTATCTTTGCTTGCTAGATGCTCGCTCTTTTGCTATGCCTATGCTACGATGCCTACCACTTGCTTGTCAGCCTCCCAAATTGCCATGTCAAACCTCTAACCCACCACGTCCTAGCAAACCATTGATTGGCTATGTTACCGCTTTGCTCAGCCCCTCTTATAGCGTTGCTAGTTGCAGGTGAAGATTGGAGATCGTTCCTTGTTGGAACATTTGTTTATTGTTGGGATATCACCATATTTATCTTGTTATCTTAATGCACCTATATACTTGGTAAAGGGTGGAAGGCTCGGCCTCTCGCCTAGTGTTTTGTTCCACTCTTGCCGCCCTAGTTTCCGTCATATCGGTGTTATGTTCCTGGATTTTGCGTTCCTTACGCGGTTGGGTTATAATGGGAACCCCTTGACAGTTCGCCTTGAATAAAACTCTTCTAGCAATGCCCAACTTTGGTTTTACCATTTGCCACCTAGCCTTTTCCCTTGGGTTTCGCGGACTCAAGGGTCATCTTTATTTTAACCCCCCTCGGGCCAGTGCTTCTCTAAGTGTTGGTCCAACCGAGCGATGTACGAGGCTACCAGGGGCAACTCTGGGCTAGCCTACCCGACGTCTTGCTCATCCGGTGTGCCCTGAGAACGAGATATGTGCATCTCCTATCGGGATTTGTTGGCACATCTGGGTGGTGTTGCTGGTTTAGTTTTACCCTTGTCGAGGATGTCTTGTAGAACCGGGATGTCGAGTCTGATCGGAATGTCCCGAGAGAAGGAATATCCTTCGTTGACCGTGAGAGCTTGTGATGGGCTAAGTTGGGACTCCCCTACAGGGATTTGAACTTTCGAAAGCCGTGCCCGCGGTTATGGGCAGATGGGAATTTGTTAATGTCCAGTTGTAGATAACATGAACCTTAACTTAATCAAAATGAATCAACTGCGTGTGTAATCGTGATGGTCTCTTCTCGGCGGAGTCCGGGAAGTGAACACGGTGTTGGAGTAATGTTTGTCGTAGGTTGTTCTATAGTTCTTCGTTTGTGCTTTGCCTTCTCTTCTCGCTCTCTTTTGCGAACAGGTTAGCCACCATATATGCTAGTCGCTTTCTGCAGCTCCACATATTACCTTGCCTTACCTATAAGCTTAAATAGTCTTGATCGCGAGGGTGTGAGATTGCTGAGTCCCCGTGGCTCATAGTTTACTTCCAAAACCAGATGCAGGGACCGATGATTCCGTTCCAGATGATGCGCTTGAGCTCAAGTGGGAGTTCGACGAAGACTCACGCCATTACTATGTGTCTTTCCCTGATGATCAGTAGTGGTGCCCAGTTGGGGCGATCGGGACCGTGTCGCATGTTGGGGTTGATTTTTTTATTTTGGTACCGTAGTCGGACCATGAGTGTATTGGATGATTGTAATGTTATTTATGTATTTGTGTGACGTGGCGAGTGTAAGCCAACTATGTGCTTTTCCCCTATTATCTATTTACATGGGTTGTTGTGAAGATTACCTTACTTGCGACATTGCTTTCAATGTGGTTATGCCTCTAAGTCGTGCTTCGACACGTAGGAGATATAGCCGCATCGAGGGCGTTACAAGTTGGTAATCAGAGCCTTCCCCGACCTTAGGAGCCCCCCTGCTTGATCGAATTAGCTGACGTTGTTGAGTCTAGAAAAATGTTTTGAGTCATTTAGGAATTATATATCGGAGAGTTTAGGAATTCTTTTTACTCCCCAGTCCCTTCATCGCTCTGGTAAGGCATCCTGACGTAGAGTTTTGACTCTTCTCTTCTCAAATTTCACTAAAAAAAATTAGGATCGCGCGGGTATCTTGGAATCGTTCCGATCGATTTGTGACGAGAACATTGTTCTTGGTGCCTCCTGTCATTTAGGGGTTGTGGCAGTGTCCCGGGGAGTTGAGCTCCGAGGTGTTGTCGTCACAATTTTATCGTTGCAGTTCTGGAATACCTGAGTTTAGTTCGCCGACATTGAAAATTTCTTTTATGCAGTTGTTGGTGAGATAACCTCGACGCTACCCAGTACTGGGGCGGGAGTTCGGGAGTATTGCCATAACTTGTATAATGGATGCTTTTCGATGGTTAAGGTAGACGATTTCCGAAGTTTTTCTCGGTTATGTGTTGAAGGATGGATACAGCTGGATGTAGGATTTGCTAGATTTGGGTGAGATATTATGCTTCCCATGTATCCCCAACACCTGATTACATAACCGGAAAGGTTCGGGAGTTTCATAGGTGGGAATTCTAGTAGCTCCAGTTCTTCTTCCACGGATATTTGGTTTAGATTGGGTGATCTTTACCGAGTATTCGTTCTTGTTATGTACCTTGTTGGTTTATTATTCTACCTAAATTCTAAGTGGCTTCTCAATTTATGGATATGTGACCATTTCAATTGGAATGCATTCGTTCATTTTGTTTGGATGTGAAGACTATATGTTGCAATTTCAACCCGTTTGATTCAGCTTCAATATTTGTCTGTCAATGTGCTAATGGATGTCAACCTCTTCAGGATGGCTCCTCCAACACGCACGACTCCGAATCCCAATCCGCCACCACCACCTCCACCTCCGGAGGCATGGCAAGCTGTGATGGCCGCTACCAATGCAAACACGCAGCTGATCATGCAACTTCTTCAAGAGCGCAACCAAGGCAACAATCAGAATCACTTTGCTACACTCAACCAGTTTCTTGCTAACCAGCCAAAGACTTTCAGCAATTGTGTTGAGACAACTGATGCTGATGATCGGCTCGTGGACTTATGCAAGCATTTCGAGTGCAGTAACGTCAGGCCTGAGGACTTTGTCAAGTTCGCTTCCTTCCAACTCAAAGACCAAGCTGCAGAATGGTTTTAGCAGTACAAAGATTCCAGAGGAGGCCGTGTGATTACCTGGGATGAATTCCGTCAAGACTTCAAAGCTCATCATATTCCTCAGAGCGTGGTTGAAAGCAAGCATGAGGAATTCCGCAACCTGAAGCAAGGCTCTATGTTTGTCTAATTACAACAAGATGTTTCAGAAGCTCGCACGTTTTGCTAAGCAGGACGTCCCTGACGAGAAGAGCATGATATACCAGTTCAGGGGTGGTCTCAGAGAAGAAATCCAGCTAGCTCTTGTCCTCTTTGAGCCCAAGAGGTACGATGAGTTTTACAACATGGCATTGAAGCAAGAGACTGCTCAACTGAAGTGCGATGCTTCCAAGAAGCGAGTCAGAGATGCTACTCCTTCTTCCTCAACTCAAGTGGCTAAGTAGCAGAAGTATTGGCTTCCTCCTCCTCCGTTCCGTCAGCCTTATCAGCAGAAGAGCAAAGGTGGCAGTGGATCTTCCCACCCACCCAACCCTGGCTTTCAGAACAAGACTTCGTCTCAAGCTTCAAGATCGAGTGCTCCGTATCACCGTCCGCTCTCAGAGGTCACGTGCAACAAGTGCCAACAGAAGGGTCACTATGCCAACAAATGCTTCAATCAGAGGCGTCTCCCTCCTCCTCCTCATGTGAGATCAGCAAGTACAGCTGTGGTCAAGCATAACTCCAAGTCTGCTAAGGTCAACTTGTTGAACACAGCTCAGGCAGAGGGCTCGCCAGATGTGATTATGGGTAACCTTCCTGTTAATGAAATTCCCGCAAGAGTTCTTTTTGATACTGGTGCATCTTTGTCATTTTTATCAAAGCCTTTTGCATCCATGCATGATGTGCATACTGTTGATTTGCCTAAGCCGATAGCGGTTTCTTCTCCGGGTTTGTTCATGAACACCAAAATGATGGCTCCGGATGTTACTATCACGTTGGGCGATTACAAGTTTCTATCTTCTCCAATGGTCCTTGGCAACTCGGATATTGATCTTATTCTCGGAATGGATTGGCTTTCTAAGCACAAGGCTCACCTTGATTGTGCTGCCAGGCAGATTCAATTGACTCATTCGTCTAAGGATGTAATTGTCTTTGCCGCTCGTGATGATACAATCTGTCTGTTTTCTCTCAATGAGAAGGGTGAACTGGATGCCATCTCTCAAATTCCAGTCGTTTGCGAATATCAAGACGTCTTTCCAGAAGAGCTTCCAGGAATGCCTCCGCACCGGCCAGTTGAATTCGTCATCGATCTTGAGCCTAGCACGGAACGGGTTTGCAAACGTCCTTACAAGCTTGGACCTGAAGAGTTGAAGGAGCTGAAGAAGCAACTCGATATTCAAGAGCGAATGGGTCTCATCCGACCTAGTTCTTCTCCGTGGGGTTGTGGAGTTCTTTTTGTGAAGAAGAAGGATGGAACGGATCGACTTTGTGTTGACTACCATCCATTGAACAAGAAGACTATCAAGAACAAGTACCCACTTCCCAACATCAATGAGCTGTTCGAACAACTCAAAGGTGCCCAAGTATTCTCCAAGCTTGATCTCCGTATGGGCTATCACCAGATTCGAATCCGTGAGCAAGATATTCCCAAGACGGCGTTCAGAACAAGCTATGGTTCATATGAATACACTGTCATGTCTTTTGGCCTCGTCAACGCTCCTCCGACGTTCTCTCGCATGATGAACTTCATCTTCAACTCCTACACAAATGACTTTGTCTTGGTCTACCTCGATGATATTCTGGTCTTTTCGAAGAACAAGGAAGATCATGCTAAGAACTTGCGTTTGGTGCTCGATAAGCTCAGGGAACATCAGTTCTACGCCAAGTTCTCAAAGTGCGAGTTTTGGCTCGATGAGGTTCTTTATCTTGGGCATATCATCTCTGCCAAGGGCATAGCGGTGAATCCTGAGAAGGTGTCTGCAATTGTGAATTGGGAACCACCTCAGAACGTGAAGCAACTCCGCAGCTTCCTTGGTCTCGCAAGCTACTGTCGAAGGTTCGTTGAGAACTTTTCAAAGATCACGAAGCCTCTTTCAAACCTTCTCCAGAAGCACGTCAAGTACGTTTGGTCTCCAGAATGTGACATCGCTTTCAACACCTTGAAAGAGAAATTGGTCAATGCTCCAGTTCTGACTCCTCCTGATGAATCCAAACCGTTCGAGGTCTTCTGCGATGCCTCTCTTCAATGTCTTGGTGCAGTGTTGATGCAAGAGAAGAAAGTTGTGGCTTATACCTCTCGCCAGTTGAAGCCCAACGAGAAGAACTACCCCACTCATGACCTCGAGTTGGCGGCAGTTGTGCATGCTCTTTTGACTTGGAGACATCTCTTATTGGGAAGAAAAGTGGACATCTTCACTGACCACAAGAGTCTCAAGTACATCTTCACTCAGCCTAATCTCAACCTCAGGCAGACTCGTTGGGTCGAAATGATTCAAGAGTATAATACGAGTATCGAGTATACTCCAGGCAAGGCTAATGTGATTGCTGATGCATTGAGCAGGAAGGCTTACTGCAACAGTATGATTCTCAAGCCTTATCAACCCAAGCTTTGTGAAGCTTTCCGCAAACTCAATTTGCAAGTTGTTCCTCAAGGGTTCCTCGCCAACCTTCAAGTCTCTCCTACTTTGGAAGATCAAATTCGCGAGGCTCAACTTCTTGATGCTATGGTGAAGAAGGTGAAGATTGGGATTGCCAAGAGTCAACCCAAGTACAAATGCTATCGCCTTGATGACAAGGATACTCTCTTCTTCGAGGATCACATTGTTGTGCCTAAAGGTGACCTTCGTAAAGTTATTATGAATGAGGCTCACAATTCACTCCTCTCCATCCACCCTGGGAGTACGAAGATGTATCAGGACCTCAAGCAGGCTTATTGGTGGACTTGAATGAAGCGCGTGATTGCTAAATTCGTGAATGAATGTGATGTCTGCAGAAGAGTAAAGGCAGAACACCAACGACCAGCTGGTCTCCTCCAACCTCTTGCCATTCCAGAATGGAAGTTTGACCACATTGAGATGGACTTCGTGACTGGGTTTCCAAAGTCCAAGCGTGGCAATGATGCTATATTCGTTGTCATCGACAAACTCACTAAAGTGGCTCACTTTCTGCCTATCAAAGAGTCTATCACTGCAGCTCAATTGGCGGAGCTGTATACCTCTCAGATTGTCTCCCTGCACGGCATTCCACAGTTGATTTCTTGAGACCGTGGCAGCATCTTTACCTCCAAGTTTTGGGATTCTTTTCAGAAGGCCATGGGCACCAACATCCGCTTCAGCACAGCTTTCCATCCTCAAACTAGCGGTCAAGTCGAGCGTGTCAATCAGATTCTTGAAGATATGCTCAGGGCTTGCGTTATCTCCTTCAGTACGAAGTGGGAAGATTGTCTTCCATATGCCGAATTCTCCTACAACAACAGTTTTCAAGCAAGTTCGGGCATGGCCCCATTCGAAATTCTCTATGGCAGGAAGTGCCGTACTCCTCTTAACTGGTCAGAGACCGGTGAACGTCAACTTCTTGGAAATGACTTGATCACAGAGGCAGAGGAAATGTGCAAAGTCATTCGTGATAACCTCAAAACAGCGCAATTGCGCCAGAAGAGCTACTACGATAGTAAGCATCGTGATTTGGCTTTCGAGATCGGAGACCATGTTTACCTCCGCGTCTCTCCAATGAAAGGTACTCGTCGCTTCGGTATCAAAGGGAAGCTTGCCCCTAGATACGTGGGTCCTTTCAAGATCGTCAGCAAGAGAGGCGATCTCGCCTATCAACTTGAGCTTCCTCCCAACTTTGCAAATGTGCACGACGTGTTCCATGTCTCTCAGCTCCGCAAGTGCTTCAAGACTCCAAACCGCACCGTCAACTTCGAAGACATTGATCTCCAAGAAGACCTCTCTTATCATGAGCACCCCGTTGCTATTCTTGAAGAGACTGAACGCAAGACTCGCAATAAGTCAATCAAATTCCTCAAAGTCAAGTGGTCACACCATTCCGACCATGAAGCTACCTGGGAACGCAAGGATCACCTCCGTTCTGAGTACCCAGCGTTTTTCCAGTCCTAGATCTCGGGACGAGATCCTTTCGTAGTGGTGGAGTGTTGTAACACCCCGGATGTAATTTACCTTATATGTATCCCAACTCTTGCCGTTTCCGGAGCTAAGTTATTTTATTTCCTCGGGTTTGGGTTTTTGTCTCCGTGTGTTGTTGCCGTTGTCATGCATCTCATATCATGTCATCATGTGCATTGCATTTCCATACGTTTTCGTCTCATGCATCCGAGCATTTTCCCCGTTGTCCGTTTTGCATTCCGGCGCTCCTATCTCCTCCGGTGGCCCTTTCTACCTCTTTTCGTGTGTGGGGGTTACACATTTCCGGATTGGACCGAGACTTGCCAAGCGGCCTTGGTTTACTACCGGTAGACCGCCTGTCAAGTTTCATACCACTTGGACTTCGTTTGATACTCCAACGGTTAACTGAGGAACCGAGAAGGCCTCGTGTGTGTTGCAGCCCAACACCCTTCCAATTTGGCCCAAAACCCAGCTAAACCCTCTCCATCGTCTCAGTCGTTCGATCACGATCGCGTGGCCGAAAACCGCACCTCATTTGGACTCTCCTAGCTCCTCCTATGTATAAATAGACATCTCCCCCGAAAATCCCGGATCCAATCCAAACCCAAACCCTAGCCCCGCTCCATCCGCGCGCCGGACACGTCCGGTCCGCGCCGGACGTCTCGTGCCGCCGCCCCACAACCACTGGCGAGCCGCCACGTGGCACCGTACCCTGCCACCGCCGCTCCGGCCCGGGAGGCCCAAGTCGAGCCCCCGCGAGCCCGTCGTCCGCCGCCGCCGTTCCACGCCCGCGCCGCCCGGGTGCTCTCCCTCCACCGCCATCGGCTCCGGCGCCGGCCCGCTCCGCCACCGTGCCGGCGAGCGCCGCCCTCGCCGGACCTTGCCTCCTCGCCGCCCCGCCACGCCAACCTCGCCGCCGGAGCTCCCGCACCACGCCGGCGCCGCCCCGGCCTCTCCTCCCCTCGGTTTTTCTTCCTCCGGCGAGCTCCGTGCCAAGTCCGGTGACACTCCGGCGAACCTCGGCGACCGTGCAGCTACAGTGATCCGGATCTGGATCTGGATCCCGAAGGGTTGACTTTCCTCGAAACCCTAATTTTTCTTGCAACTTCATCATGCCGTAACTCTGCATCTATAGCTCCGTTTTTTGCATGTAGCATATCAAAATGTTCGTCTCAGAGAGTACATCATTTAAACTCATTGCATCATTTTCTTTTGAGCTCATCTTGATGCCCGAAATGCTGTTGGAAGAGGGCTATTTGGTATAATTGTCAGATCTGCTGCATCAAATAGCTATTTGTCATTTTTGCCATGATTAATGTGTGCATGATATGCTCCTGAGTTCTACATGAGTTTTGTTATATGCCATGCCATGTTTACAGAGGTGCTTACCAAGTACTTTTGTGATATGTGTGGTGACTAGCACAAGCTTGCAAAGTAGTGCATTCGTTAATGCTGATTTCAGAGACTTAGGATTTCACTAAGTCCTTGATCTGTTTTTATCAATATGCCATATGTTCATGTTGTTTCCTAGTGATACGTGCCTCGTTTGAGGATGATCAGTAAGGATGTTTTGTTAACATTGTGGTGCTCTATCCATCCATGTCTTTGTTTGCAATTATGGAGCACCCTAGCTTGAGTCAATCGAGCTCTACTTTTGCTATTTCATGAATCCTGGCAGATTGTTGACTTGTTAGCGATTTTGCCGAGGATGTTGTTATTGATCCGTGCATGCTATGTTGTTGTTCTTGCCATGTCTAGCTTCTATGATATGTATTCTTGATGGGTGTATGCTTAGTTTGTAATGCCTTGCTCTGTAGTGAGTGCATCGAGCTCGTAAACATGTCTACTCGCTAACAGATTTGCATGCTTCAGTTTTTCACCAAGTCTGTAATCTGATTATGTTTTTGCCATGTTCACATGCTTGCAATTGTATGTTCCGATCCCTTTTGGCTCAAGGTCACTAAGGGACTTTTGTTAAGTGCTTTGAGTAGCTTCATGTCATGCCTTGCTTTGCCATGTTATGTTCCTGTAGCTTATAGTTTGCATGCTCCAAAGTGTGCTACCTGATGTTAAATTCCAGACTTGTGTTAATTTCACTAAGTCTGAAACATGTTTACCATTTGCATTTTTGCCATGCTTGTTTGAACCTGTTAATGGATGAATTGGGCGTAGCTCAGTGTTCATCTTTTGTCAAGCATCATGAGTAGATCCCTGCGATGTATTTTGTTGTCATGTTTGAGTGCTGTAGCATAATTATCTTGATGCATTTAGATGGCTACTTGTTGTTTATCGCAGACCGGTGCCATATTTGTTTTGCTTGCCATTTCCAAACCGTGCATCCGATTCCGGTGATCTTTATATTGATTTCAACCAAAATCACCTCACCTTTCCAGTGCACTCTTGGATTTCCAAGTTGAGGCCAGGTTCAATTATTCCTTGTCAAATCTTGCATATGCATCACATATCGCATCCCGCTTAGCATACCATGTTTGCATCATGTTGTTCGAGCTTTGCACGTTGTTGATTGTGTTCCTTTTGCTTATTTGTCTTGTTTGGGTAGAGCCTGGAGACGAGTTCGATAACGAGGAGCCCGTTGAGTTTGCTTACGAGGATCAAGTCAACTCTCACAACTTTGCAGGCAAGATGATCATACCCTCGAAATCACTTCTATCTTTGCTTGCTAGATGCTCACTCTTTTGCTATGCCTATGCTACGATGCCTACCACTTTCTTTGTTGGGGAACGTAGCAGAAATTCAAAATTTTCCTACGTGTCACCAAGATCTATCTATGGAGAAACCAGCAACGAGGGGAAGGAGAGTGCATCTACATACCCTTGTAGATCGCTAAGCGGAAGCGTTCAAGTGAACGGGGTTGATGGAGTCGTACTCGTTGTGATCCAAATCACCGGAGATCCTAGCGCCGAACGGACGGCACCTCCGCGTTCGACACATGTACAGCCCGGTGACGTCTCCCATGCCTTGATCCAGCAAGGAGAGAGGGAGAGGTTGAGGAAGAGTCCATCCAGCAGCAGCACAACGGCGTGTGGTGGAGGAGCGTGGAACTCCAGCAGGGCTTCGCTAAGCACCGCAAGAGACGAGGAGGGAGAGGGGTAGGGCTGCACCAACAAGGGAAGAATTCATGTGTATTGGGCAGCCCTAACCTCAACTATATATTGGGGAAGGGGAGGGGCTGCGCCCCCACCTAGGGTTCCCTCCCTAGGGGTGGCGGCAGCCCCCTAGATCCCATCTAGGGCCGGCCAAGGGGAGGGGAGAGGGGGAGGTGCACCAGGGTGGGCCTTAGGGCCCATCTGCCCTAGGGTTTGCCCCCCTTCCCACTCCCTTGCGCCTTGGGCCTTGGTGGGGGGGTGCACCAGCCCACCTGGGGCTGGTACCCTCCCACACTTGGCCCATGCTGCCCTCCGGGGCTTGTGGCCCCACCTGGTGGACCCCCGGGACCCTCCCGGTGGTCCCGGTACGTTACCGATAAAACCCGAAACTTTTCCGGTGACCAAAACAGGACTTCCCATATATAAATCTTTACCTCCGAACCATTCCGGAACTCCTCGTGACATCCGGGATCTCATCCGGGACTCCGAATAACATTCGGTAACCACATACAAACTTCATTTATAACCCTAGCGTCATCGAACCTTAAGTGTGTAGACCCTACGGGTTCGGGAACCATGCAGACATGACCGAGACGTTCTCCGGTCAATAACCAACAGCGGGATCTGGATACCCATGTTGGTTCCCACATGTTCCACGATGATCTCATCGGATGAACCACGATGTCGAGGATTCGATCAATCCCGTATACAATTCCCTTTGTCTAGCGGTATTGTACTTGCCCGAGATTCGATCGTCGGTATCCCGATACCTAGTTCAATCTCGTTACCGGCAAGTCTCTTTTACTCGTTCCGTAACACATCATCCCGTGATCAACTCCTTGGTCACATTGTGCACATTATGATGATGTCCTACCGAGTGGGCCCAGAGATACCTCTCCGTTTACACGGAGTGACAAATCCCAGTCTCGATTCGTGCCAACCCAATAGACACTTTCGGAGATACCTGTAGTGTACCTTTATAGCCACCCAGTTACGTTGTGACGTTTGGCACACCCAAAGTATTCCTACGGTATCCGGGAGTTGCACAATCTCATGGTCTAAGGAAATGATACTTGACATTAGAAAAAGCTTTAGCATACGAACTACACGATCTTTGTGCTAGGCTTAGGATTGGGTCTTGTCCATCACATCATTCTCCCAATGATGTGATCCCGTTATCAACGACATCCAATGTCCATGGTCAGGAAACCGTAACCATCTATTGATGAACGAGCTAGTCAACTAGAGGCTTACTAGGGACATGGTGTTGTCTACGTATCCACACATGTATCTGAGTTTCCTATCAATACAATTATAGCATGGATAATAAATGATTATCATGAACAAGGAAATATAATAATAACCAATTTATTATTGCCTCTAGGGCATATTTCCAACAGTCTCCCACTTGCACTAGAGTCAATAATCTAGTTCACATTGCCATGTGATTATCACTCACAGGTCACATCGCCATGTGACCAACATCCAAGAGTTTACTAGTGTCACTAAACTAGTTCACATCATCATGTGATTAAGACTCAATGTGTTCTGGGTTTGATCATGTTTTGCTTGTGAGAGAGGTTTTAGTCAACGGGTCTGCAACATTCAGATCCGTATGTACTTCATAAATCTCTAGGTCATATTATAAATGCTGCTTCCACGCTCCACTTGGAGCTATTCCAAATGGTTGCTCCACTATACGTATCCAGTTTGCTACTCAGAGTCATTCGGATAGGTGTTAAAGCTTGCATCGATGTAACCCTTTACGCCGAACCCTTTATCACCTCCATAATCGAGAAACATGTCCTTATTACTCCAAGGACAATTTTGACCGCTATCTGGTGATCCACTCCTGGATCACCTTTGTACCCTCTTGCCAGACATGTGGCAAGGCACACATCAGGTGCGGTACTCAGCATGGCATACCGTATAGAGCCTATGACAAAAGCATAGGGGACGACATTTGTCCTTTCTCTTTCTTCTGCCGTGGTCGAGCTTTAAGTCTTAACTTCATACCTTACAACTCAGGCAAGAACTCCTTCTTTCACTGATCCATCTTGAACACCTTCAAGATCATGTCAAGGTATGTGCTCATTTGAAAGTACCATTAAGCGTTTTGATCTATCCTTATAGATCTTGATGCTCAACGTTCAAGTAGCTTAATCCAGGCTTTCCATTGAAAAACACTTTTCAAATAACTCTGCATGCTTTCTAGAAATTCTACATCATTTCCGATCAACAACATGTTAACAACACATACTCATCGGAAAACTTCTTTGGAAATACAAGTTTCTCATAAACTTTGTATACACCCAAAATCTTTGATCATCTCATCAAAGCATACATTCCAACTCCGAGATGCTTACTCCAGTCCTTAGAAGGATTGCTGGAGCTTTGCATACTTATTAGCATCTTTCAGGATTGACAAAACCTTCCGGTTGTATCACATACAACCTTTCTTCAAGAAAATCGTCGAGGAAACAATGTTTTGACATCCTATCTGCAAGATTTCATAAATAATGCAGTAATCGCTAACATAATTCCAACAGACTCTTAGCATTGCTACGAGTGAGAAAGTCTCATCGCAGTCAACTCCTTGAACTTGTCGGAAAACATCTTAACGACAAGTCGAGCTTTCTTAATGGTGATACTTACCATCATTGTCCATCTTCCTTTTAAAATCCATATGTACTTAACAGCCTTACGACCATCAAGTAGTTCTTCCAAAGTCTACACTTTGTTTTCATACATGGATCCTCTCTCGGATTATATGGCCTCGAGCCATTTTGGAATCCAGGCCCACCACCGCTTCTCCATAGCTCGTAGGTTCATTGTTGTCTAGCAACATGACTTCCAAGACAGGATTACGTACCACTCTGAAGTAGCACGCATCCTTGTCATCCCACGAGGTTTGGTAGTGACTTGATCTGAAGTTTCATGATCACTATCACAAGCTTCCACTTCAATTGGTGTAGGTGCCACAGGAACAACTTCCTGTGCCCTGCCACACACTAGTTGAAGAGACGGTTTAATAACCTCATCAAGTCTCCACCATCCTCCCACTCAATTCTTTCGAGAGAAACTTTTCCTCGAGAAAGGACCCGATTCTAGAGACAATCCCTTATTGCTTTCGGATCTAAGACAGGAGGTATACCCAACTGTTTTGGGTGTCCTATGAAGATGCATTTATCCGCTTTGGGTTCGAGCTTATCAGCCTGAAACTTTTTCACATAAGCGTCGCAGCCCCAAACTTTTCAGAAATGACAGCTTAGGTTTCTCTAAACCATAGTTCATACGGTGTCATCTCATCGGAATTACGTGGTGCCCCTTTTAAAGTAAATGTGGTTGTCTCTAATGCCTAACCCATAAACTATCATGGTAATTCGATAAGAGACATCATGGTATGCATCATATCCAATAGGGTGCAGTTATGATGTTCGGAAACACCATCACACTATGGTGTTCCAGGCTGTATTAGTTGTGAAACAATTTCCACAATGTCTTAATTCTGTGCCAAACTCGTAATTCAGATATTCATCTCTATGATCATATCATAGATCTTTTATCCTCTTGTCATGACGATCTTTCAACTTCACCCTGAAATTACTTGAACCTTTCAATAATTCAGACTCATGATTCATCAAGTAAATATACTCAACATCTACTCAAATCATCTATGAAGTAAGAACATAACGATATCCACTACATGCCTCAGCACTCATTGGACTGCACACATCAAAATGTATTACTTCCAACAAGTTGCTTTCTAGTTCCATTTTACTGAAAACGAGGCTTTCAGTCATCTTGCCCATGTGGTATGATTTGCATGTCTCAAGTGGTTCAAAAACAAGTGAGTCCAAACGGTCCATTTGCATGGAGTTTCTTCATGCATATACACCAATAGACATGGTTCGCATGTCTCAAACTTTTCAAAATGAGTGAGCCCAAAGATCCATCAACATGGAGCTTCTTCATGCGTTTTATACCGATATGACTTAAGTGGCAGTGCCACAAGTAGGTGGTACTATCATTACTATCTTATATCTTTTGGCATGAACATGTGTATCACTATGATCGAGATTCAATGAACCATTCATTTTAGGTGCAAGACCATTGAAGGTATTATTCAAATAAACAGAGTAACCATTATTCTCCTTAAATGGATAACCGTATTGCGATAGACATAATCCAATCATGTCTATGCTCAACGCAAACACCAATCTCGATGGTAGAGGGAGCGTGCGATGCTTGATCATATCAACATTGGAAACACTTCCAACACATATCGTCATCTTACCTTTAGCTAGTCTCCGTTTATTCCGTAGCTTTTATTTCGAGTTACTAACACTTAGCAACCGAACCGGTATCTAATACCCTGGTTCTACTAGGAGTACTAGTAAAGTACACATCAACACAATGTATATCCAATATACTTCTATCGACCTTGTCAGCCTTCTTATCTACCAAGTATCTAGGGTAATTCTGCTCCAGTGGCTGTTCCCCTTATTACAGAAGCACTTAGTCTCGGGTTTGGGTTCAACCTTGGGTTTCTTCACTAGAGCAGCAGCTGATTTGCCGTTTCATGAAGTATCCCCTTTTGCCCTTGCCCTTCTTGAAACTAGTGGTTTCACCAACCATCAACAATTGATGCTCCTTCTTGATTTCTACTTTTGTGGTGTCAAACATCGCGAATATCTCAAGGATCATCATATCTGTCCCTGATATATTATAGTTCATCACGAAGCTCTAGTAGCTTGGTGGTAATGCGTTCGGAGAAACATCACTGTCTCATCTGGAAGATCAACTCCCACTCGATTCAAATGATTGTTGTACTCAGACAATCTGAGCACAAGCTCAACAATTGAGCTTTTCTCCCTTAGTTTGCAGGCTAAGAAAATCGTCGGAGGTCTTATACCTCTTGACGTGGGCACGAGCCTGAAATCCCAATTTCAGCCCTCGAAACATCTCATATGTTTCGCGACGTTTCAAAACGTCTTCGGTGCCTCAACTCTAAACCGTTTAACTGAACTATCACGTAGTTATCAAAATGTGTATGTCGGATGTTCGCAACATCCACAGACGACGTTCGAGGTTCAGCACACTGAGCGGTGTATTAAGGACATAAGCCTTCTATGAAGCAATGAGGACAATCCTCAGTTTACGGACCTAGTCCGCATAATTGCTACTATCAACTTTCAACTAAATTTTCTCTAGGAACATATCTAAACAGTAGAACTGAAGCGCGAGCTACGACATAATTTGCGAAGACCTTTTGACTATGTTCAGGATAATTAAGTTCATCTTATGAACTCCCACTCAGATAGACATCCCTCCAGTCATCTAAGTGATTACATGATCCGAGTCAACTAGGCCGTGTCCGATCATCACGTGAGACGGACTAGTCAACATCGGTGAACATCTTCATGTTGATCGTATCTACCATACGACTCATGCTCGACCTTTCGGTCTCTTGTGTTCCAAGGCCATGTCTGTACATGCTAGGCTCGTCAAGTTAACCTAAGTGTTTCGCATGTGTTTCGAGGCCATGTCTGTACATGCTAGGCTCGTCAACACCCGTTGTGTTCGAACGTAAGAATCTATCACACCCGATCATCACGTGGTGCTTCGAAACAACGAACTGTCGCAACGGTGCACAGTTAGGGGGAACACTTTCTTGAAATTTTAATGAGGGGTCATCTTATTTACTACCATCGTTCTAAGCAAATAAGATGTATAAACATGATAAACATCACATGTAATCAAATAGTGACATGATATGGCCAATATCATATTGCTCCTTTTGAACTCCATCTTTGGGGCTCCATGATCATCATCGTCACCGGCATGACACCATGATCTCCATCATCATGATCTCCATCATCGTGTCTTCATGAAGTTGTCTCACCAACTATTACTTCTACTACTATGGCTAACGGTTAGCAATAAAGTAAAGTAATTACATCACGTTTATGTTGACACGCAGGTCATAAATAAATTAAGACAACTCCTATGGCTCCTGCCGGTTGTCATACTCATCGACATGCAAGTCGTGATTCCTATTACAAGAACATGATCATCTTATACATCACATATATCATTCATCACATCCTTTGGCCATATCACATCACATAGCATACCCTGCAAAAACAAGTTAGACGTCCTCTAATTGTTGTTTGCATGTTTGACGTGGCTGCTATGGGTTTCTAGCAAGAACGTTTCTTACCTACGCAAAAACCACAACGTGATATGCCAACTGCTATTTACCCTTCATAAGGACCCTTTTCATCGAATCCGATCCGACTAAAGTGGGAGAGACAGACACCCGCTAGCCACCTTATGCAACTAGTGCATGTCAGTCGGTGGAACCAGTCTCACATAAGAGTACATGTAAGGTCGGTCCGGGCCGCTTCATCCCACAATGCCGCCGAATCAAGATTGGACTAGTAACGGTAAGCATATTGAACAAAATCAATGCCCACAACTACTTTGTGTTCTACTCGTGCATAGAAACTACGCATAGACCTAGCTCATGATGCCACTATTGGGGAACGTAGCAGAAATTCAAAATTTTCCTACGTGTCACCAAGATCTATCTATGGAGAAACCAGCAACGAGGGGAAGGAGGGTGCATCTACATACCCTTGTAGATCGCTAAGCGGAAGTGTTCAAGTGAACGGGGTTGATGGAGTCGTACTCGTCGTGATCCAAATCACCGGAGATCCTAGCGCCGAACGGACGACACCTCCACGTTCGACACACGTACAGCCCGGTGACGTCTCCCATGCCTTGATCCAGCAAGGAGAGAGGGAGAGGTTGAGGAACACTTCATCCAGCAGCAGCACAACGGCGTGGTGGTGGTGGAGGAGCGTGGAACTCCAGCAGGGCTTCGCTAAGCACCGCAAGAGACGAGGAGGGAGAGGGGTAGGGCTGCACCAACAAGGGAAGAATTCATGTGTATTGGGCAGCCCTAACCTCAACTATATATATGGGAAGGGGAGGGGCTGCGCCCCCACCTAGGGTTCCATCCCTAGGGGTGGCGGCAGCCCCCTAGATCCCATCTAGGGGCGGCCAAGGGGAGGGGAGAGGGGGAGGCGCACCAGGGTGGGCCTTAGGGCCCATCTGCTCTAGGGTTTGCCCCCCTTCCCACCCCCTTGCGCCTTGGGCCTTGGTGGGGGGGCGCACCAGCCCACCTGGGGCTAGTCCCCTCCCACACTTGGCCCATGCTGCCCTCCGAGGCTTGTGGCCCCACTTGGTGGACCCCCGGGACCCTCCCGGTGGTCCCGGTACGTTACCGATAAAACCCGAAACTTTTCCTGTGACCAAAACAGGACTTCCCATATATAAATATTTACCTCCGGACCATTCCGGAACTCCTCGTGATGTCCGGGATCTCATCCGGGACTCCGAATAACATTCGGTAACCACATACAAACTTCATTTATAACCCTAGCGTCATCGAACCTTAAGTGTGTAGACCCTACGGGTTCGGGAACCATGCAGACATGACCGAGACGTTCTCCGGTCAATAACCAACAGCGGGATCGGGATACCCATGTTGGTTCCCACATGTTCCACGATGATCTCATCAGATGAACCATGATGTCGAGGATTCGATCAATCCCGTATACAATTCCCTTTGTCTAGTGGTATTGTACTTGCCCGAGATTCGATCGTTGGTATCCCGATACCTTGTTCAATCTCGTTACCGGCAAGTCTCTTTTACTCGTTCCGTAACACATCATCCCGTGATCAACTCCTTGGTCACATTGTGCACATTATGATGATGTCCTACCGAGTGGGCCCAGAGATACCTCTCCGTTTACGCGGAGTGACAAATCCCAGTCTCGATTCGTGCCAACCCAATAGACACTTTCGGAGATACCTGTAGTGTACCTTTATAGCCACCCAGTTACGTTGTGACGTTTGGCACACCCAAAGTATTCCTACGGTATCCGGGAGTTGCACAATCTCATGGTCTAAGGAAATGATACTTGACATTAGAAAAAGCTTTAGCATACGAACTACACGATCTTTGTGCTAGGCTTAGGATTAGGTCTTGTCCATCACATCATTCTCCCAATGATGTGATCCCGTTATCAACGACATCCAATGTCCATGGTCAGGAAACCGTAACCATCTACTGATCAACGAGCTAGTCAACTAGAGGCTTACTAGGGACATGGTGTTGTCTATGTATCCACACATGTATCTGAGTTTCCTATCAATACAATTATAGCATGGATAATAAACGATTATCATGAACAAGGAAATATAATAATAACCAATTTATTATTGCCTCTAGGGCATATTTCCAACATGCTTATCATGCCTCCCAAATTGCCATGTCAAACCCCTAACCCACCATGTCCTAGCAAACCATTGATTGGCTATGTTACCGCTTTACTCAGCCCCTCTTATAGCGTTGTTAGTTGCAGGTGAAGATTGGAGATCGTTCCTTGTTGGAACATTTGTTTATTGTTTGGATATCACCATATTTATCTTGTTATCTTAATGCATCTATATACTTGGTAAAGGATGGAAGTCTCGGCCTTTTGCCTAGTGTTTTGTTCCACTCTTGCCGCCCTAGTTTCCGTCATATCGGTTTTATGTTTCCGGATTTTGCGTTCCTTACGCGGTTGGGTTATAATGGGAACCCCTTGACAGTTCGCCTTGAATAAAACTCTTCCAGCAATGCCCAACTTTGATTTTAGCATTTGCCACCTAGCCTATTTTTTTTTAACCCCCCTCGGGCCAGTGCTTCTCTAAGTGTTGGTCCAACCGAGCGATGTCCGGGGCTACCAGGGGCAACTCTGTGCTGGCCTACCCGACGTCTTGCTCATCCGGTGTGCCCTGAGAACGAGATATGTGCAGCTCCTATCGGGATTTGTCGGCACATCTGGGTGGTGTTGCTGGTTTAGTTTTACCCTTGTCGAGTATGTCTTGTAGAACCGGGATGCCGAGTCTGATCGGAATGTCCCGGGAGAAGGAATATCCTTCGTTGACCGTGAGAGCTTGTGATGGACTAAGTTGGGACTCCCCTGCAGGGATTTGAACTTTCGAAAGCCGTGCCCGCGGTTATGGGCAGATGGGAATTTGTTAATGTCCAGTTGTAGATAACATGAACCTTAACTTAATCAAAATGAATCAACTGCGTGTGTAATCGTGATGGTCTCTTCTCGGCGGAGTCCGGAAAGTGAACACGGTGTTGGAGTAATGTTTGTCGTAGGTTGTTCTATAGTTCTTCGTTCGTACTTTGCCTTCTCTTCTCGCTCTCTTTTGCGAACAGGTTAGCCACCATATATACTAGTCACTTGCTGCAGCTCCACCTATACCTTGCCTTACCTATATGCTTAAATAGTCTTGATCGCGAGGGTGCGAGATTGCTGAGTCCCCGTGGCTCACAGTTTACTTCCAAAACCAGATGCAGGGACCGATGATTCCGTTCCAGATGATGCGCTTGAGCTCAAGTGGGAGTTCGACGAAGACTCACGCCGTTACTATGTGTCTTTCCCTGATGATCAGTAGTGGTGCCCAGTTGGGGCGATCGGGACCGTGTCGCATGTTGGGGTTGATTTTTTATTTTGGTACCGTAGTCGGACCATGAGTGTATTGGATGATTGTAATGTTATTTATGTATTTGTGTGACGTGGCGAGTGTAATCCTACTATGTACTTTTCCCCTATTATCTATTTACATGGGTTGTTGTGAAGATTACCTTACTTGCGACATTGCTTTCAATGCGGTTATGCCTCTAAGTCGTGCTTCGACACGTAGGAGATATAGCCGCATCGAGGGCGTTACAGTTACTTCCCCTCTAGTTGCACATGCAGCCACATCATTGCCTTCGATTGTACTAAGGAGTGCATCAACATCTATTAAGTTTCTTTCTATCAGTAAATCAATGTATTGGCCTTCCCAAAACCAAAATGAGCATCCATCGTCCTACACAAAAGAATAAGAAAGCTTGAAGTGAGCTACCGCAATCTTCTATATCTAAATAGCTAGCCCCCACACTAACTATTTCTCTCAACATGCAAGCACGCCACATCATCCGACAACATGCATGAGAAAATGCCTACCCCCACTATCATATTTCTCTACATACAAGCATGGCACTTCATCATTAAACATGCATGAAAAAAAAGACTCATCTCAACATCCAAACATACATAAGAAATTTCAATCTATTATGCTATTTATAATTAGTAAAAGAATTACAACTATATAGTAATCAAACATAATAAATTATATGTATTTTTTGTTTGAGCTTTTTATATTATTACTTCAAATATTCATGTATCATGCAACGAATCACACCGGAATATTGCAAAATATCCCTGCAACAACATGTGGGGTATCATCTAGTTGAACTAAAGAATGAGCTATCAAATGAGCTACCGCAAGTGCACGTACCCCGTCATTTTCGCATTTGAAGAACACCCATCCGGGGTGCTTCGACGTGCCCGAAGTGAGCCGCGGCACTTTCCGCGTGCAGTCGTCGCACTGTATGAGCGACATCGGCAAGCCACAAAGATGTTGCGCGAGCGCCGAGCCCGGTGGACAGCCGGGCGAATCCATGCCCGCAAACCGTCGGTGTCGGCGGGGGGCGGACGAACCCATACCTGCATGCGGCGATGCGCCCTTGCCTGGGCTTCGGGAGAGGCTCCCCGACCACTCCATCGCTTGGGGCAGCAACTGGAGGCCGGAAAAAGCCAAATCCGGCGGCCCCGATGAAGTGCCGCAGATCCGCAAATCCGGCGGCCCGCCGACGCAGGGGGGAGGGGAGGCCTCGTGCGCGTGGCGGCCTTTCGGCTTTCTCCTGCCGGCTGCTTTCACCGGAATCTTGGGCGGCGGCCCGAAGGCAATGCGTAGGGGGAGAAGAGAGGTGGTTGGTGGGGAAAGCGCGGGATGAAATGTCCCCCCACCAACCGCTTCCGCTTATATGCAGGGCACCGCAGCCGCGAGGGGAAACCAGCGTTTTCCCCGGTTGGGGTCGGGATTTTGCCACGCCTCTCAAATTTTTTTACGGACCGGGGCGAGGTGCGAGGTCTGATCGGGCTGGTTTTTTCGCCCCGACCCGCATTTTGATGGTTATTTTACGGGTCAGGGCAGGATGCGGGGTCTGCTAGAGTTGCTCTAAGCACTAGTGTGCACGCTGGCCGCGGCTGCAATCTGTCGGGAGGATACGTCAAATAGCAAAACTGGAGTAGAGTATACGTGCCCTAGAGATTAATGATGGATTTACCCTTCACAAAAACAAATCAAAAAACATTATAAACATAGGTCCCATGCACTTTTCATACCGGTCCCATGGTTACTCGTACCTGCATGTAATTTCAGTCTTGTAACTTCTATTTTTTTCACTGTCATATTTGGGTGAATGAACTGTTCCTAAAAATGCCAACCACCGTAAAAGTGGTATTTTAGGGCTCACCGTAAAAGTTGTATTTTGTATGAAAGAAGCGGGGCAGCCTTTGCTTATTTGGATAGGTTTTCTTTTTTAGGGGGAAGCCTGTTGGCACTTTATTTATTTATTATTATTATTTTTGCCGGTGGCACTTTATTTAATTTGTGGCAGAGTTACATCATGAATAACACGAGATAATAAAAAGCTAGGAATGTCGTCTGTTCTACCGTAGTCTTTGAGTCATATGTATTCCTAGGTCGAAAATGTGCCAAACCGTTTGCTTCCCGTCGACAGTTCTGAAATTCAATCTTCGGTATCTCCAGAGCAAGATTGAAACGGTCAGCAAGAGTTGCTGCATAGGTCCCAGAATATCTATCTTACCATTGCAAGCTTCGACTAGTACAAAACAATAAGATTCCACTATAACCTTGGTGCAACAGAGTTTTGCAATCAGTTTCTGTTGACACCAGATTTTGGCATGGTCACGAATCCGGATTCGTATGCAAAAGTTAGAAGCAACACTTCGCGGGCTGGCCCTGAGTGAGAAAGTATTTGGCCTTTGCCGGCTGAATGAAACCTTGCCAGGGTAAAACCTTGCCGATATGGGGGCTTGCCGGCGGAGAAGCTTGCCGGCGTGAAAAGATTGCCGGCGGAGAAGCTTGCCGGTATGAAACCTTACCGGGGAGGAAAGCTTGCCGGGGGAAAAGCTTGCCGGGCGAAGACCTTGCCGGGGCTGAAAAGCTTGCCGGGAAAGAGCTTGCTGGGTGGAAACTGTCAAGGCCAATCCGACCAGAAGCTGAAGATGGGCTCAAATGATTATCTAGATGGACTCGGATGAAGAAGTGTTCAACATGAAAGTTATTCGTAACGTCGAAACGGTCAACTTTGCTTTTGGAGTCATCATCATCCGACGTAGTATACGACCTGCAGAGACGCTACAAGAGTCGGATGGTCCAGTCAGCTACATGACCGAGTCCGACTCGAAATTCAAGATGACCCCGTGGAGTATTCAAGATGGCCTTATTTGGAAAAGTGATCAACATACGGATTGTTGGCCTTATCGAAGCGTACAAAATTGATATTTGAACCGTCTCCATCAGAAGTCATATGCAGATTCCACGGCCCGTGCAAGGAGCAAGACGGAAGATTGGATCAGATTCGGGCTGAATCCAAGTGGGACCAGGACTAGGACTCTAGGTCGTGAATTAATTGATGTAATTTTCTTGTAAGGAAAGCCTAGATGAATCCTTTTCTTGTACGGGGAGTCCAGCCGCCTCTTATATATGTTGGGGGTGACAGCCGATTGAACAACACACAATCGAACAAATCAATATACTACTTTTCATCTACGTTTTATCTCTCCACCGTTTTTCTCTCTCATTCTTCGTTGTTCTTCGTGTTTGAGAGCTGTGAATCTCGAGGCTCTAGGGGCGAGCGAATCGACCTAGGGCAGCCCATAGCCGCCGCAATCCCTGACGGGGTCCCTCCCGGGTGCGCGGGGTTTCGGGTCTGCAAAAGCGCCCGCCGACTGTCTTGCGTATCGCGCTGTCGGTCGGGTCTCCTTCGACGTGAGCTGCGGTGCATCACCCCCGGCGTCGAGGGTACACATGACGTGTTCGTGTGTCAACACACTTTTTGGCGACTCCGCTGGGGACGAAGATCAATCGTCATCATCCATCATGTCTGATATTCCCAAGCCATCTGAGGTAGACGCCGATAACATCATTAAGCCCAGTCTTGATGAGATATCGGCCGATCATCGCCAAGTTTATGAAGAGTACAAGAAGGCACGCGAGGAGAAGGACTTGCAGGAGTTCCTTGCAAAGTTCAAGAAGGATTGCCAAGGCAACATCACTCCGATTGAAGAAATCAAGTTCCCTCCTCTTCAAGCCGAGCAGGTTAAACCCTCTGTAAGTACTGCCTTTTCTCCTGAGCAGTGGGCTGAGATTGAAAGTCGTATTGCTGATGGTAACAATCTAGTCTACCAAACTTTCATAGAAAATACTAATGCTCAGAAGAATACATCTCAATCGTCTAGTGGTAATGATGGTGTAGCTGCTAGTGTGCAAAACCCTAATCTGGCTTTACCTATTGCATCGGCGCCTCCCGTGCCGATGGCTTATTATCCTACCCAAACAAATAAGATTGTGACTGCACCCATCAATCCTATTATGAACATGCCAGGTTCGGTGGCAACGCCGAACCAAACCCTACCTACAGCTACAACCACTCGGTCATTACCGAACTATAGTTCGACATACGTGCCACAGTTCATACCTACTGCTAGTAGTCCTACTCCTCCTATGCCGCTGCCACAAGTTGCATCGTCCACTGTGGATGATGGTCTAGCTAATCTTAGAGAGGAGATGGCTAAGATGCTTCGAGAGAATTTTGGAGTTGAGTTACCTCGGAATCGGATTTACCAAAAGCCGTACCCCGAGTACTTTGATGCCATCCAGTGCCCTCCGGGATATAAGATTCCAGATTTTGTTAAGTTCAATGGAGAGGGCACAAAAACCACATGGGAGCATGTTAGTCAATACTTGGCACAATTAGGTGGAGCAGGCTCACTAAATGAGTTGAAAGTGCGGTTATTTCCTCTATCATTAACTGGTACCGCATTTTCATGGTTTTCTTCTTTACCACATGGTTCCATTCGGGTTTGGTCGCAGCTAGAGCAGAAGTTTCATGATCACTTTTATAGCGGCGACAATGAACTCAAGTTGTCATATCTAACATCGGTTAAACAGAAGCATGATGAATCGGTCGCCGATTACGTCAAGAGATTCAGAGAAACAAAAAACCGGTGTTTTAGTTTGGTGATAACCGAGAGGGACTTGGCGGACCTAGTGTTGAGTGGTTTGAGAACTCCCATTAGAGAAAAGCTAGAAGGCTATGAGTTCTTAAGTATCAACCAAGTCTTACAAAGGGCTTTGGCTCAGGAAAGCCGAAGCAAAGACCTCAGAGAAGTGCATAGATACAAAGCCGATCGTCCAAAGATGAATATGGTGGAATATGATAGCGATCACTCGGACGATGAGGGTGATGTTTTTTCTACTGAATTTGTTTGGCCATATAAGGCCAAACCCTTTACTTGCAATGATCTGAAACCGATTCATAAGAATCGTGATGAAGAGATGAAGTTTACTTTTAACATTGCTAAGTGTGATAAAATATTTGATGCTTTGCTACAGGCTAAGATTATTAGAATATCTCATACTTTACCGCCGTTTGAGGAGCTGAAACGGCGCGCTTATTGCAAATATCATAATTCTTTTTCTCATGCTACTAACGATTGCAATGTTTTTCGACGGCAGATACAATCGGCCATTAATGACAGACGATTGAACTTTTCTGAGATGCAAGTTGATAAACAGCCTTTTCCGATGAATACCATGGATTTGGAGGGAAAGAAGCTACTCATTCGGCCGGAGGTTGCCGAATCTGCTAATAAAGCTAATGTCATTGTTGGTGAGCCCAGGAAAGACAAGGAGGGCGACAAGGTCTTGGGGAGACAGGTTGTGCTTGACAAGCAACCCTGTGGCAAGGAGACAATCAAAATCACCATCAAGAATCATACACTCGGGGGGCAACCGCAAGCGCAAGAAAATGCTTGTGTTAAATTTGTCAAGCCCAAAATTCCAGAAGTTGGCAAGTGAAAGACGAATGAAGCTAAAGTGCAGCGCAAGAAAATCAAGCCAACTTTTGATATGTTGTTGTCCAAGTATGCCAATCATGCAGCCGGTTCTTGCTCTAACCGGTCACCAAATTTGAAGCGCTCAAGGTCACCTCCTCGGGAAGAATTTCAGCATCATGCAAGGCCATATGGGTCGTGGGCGCCGGGACCATGGGTACCGCCTCTCCCCTATGTACCATATTACATGGGAGACTTCAATGGAGGATGGTGGCAGCCCCCAATGGCCCCTTATGCTTTTCATCCGGGTTGGGCAGAACAAAGGAGGCCCGTTCATGAGAGACTTTCTTATCCCACACGAGGCCGTTTGAACAATAGTGTTAATCGGCCAGTGCAAGATAATCAAAAAAGGGTCGGCAAGCAAGAATGGTGTGTTAAGTCGCCAAGTGCCGTAACGGTCGAGTCAAGCAAAGGCAAGGAAAAAACCGATGCCGACTCACTCATCTTGGGCACCGAAACATTCACCATACAACAGCCGATTATGCATAGCAATCCGACTGAGTTGATACTTGCTATCGCACCAAAGCACTCGGCTAATGACCTTGAAGGAAACACCAGCCAAGTAAAGATGAGAGATCCTAAATACACTCAGCCGAAGTGGTGTCCTCCAGGGCTGACAAAAACTCAAAAGAGGAAACTACAGAGGTTAAGGAGTCAAGAGATGACAAAACAAGAAGCCGAGAAGCAAAGGGATAAGTTGTTCAATGACACTCGGCCCATGGTGCCTACAAAACAAGTGTGGAGGCCTAAACAAATACAAGATGCAGTCGCTTCTACACCTATCACAGCAGCACCTGCGCCACCAAAGGAGGACGATGTGACAGCTATTACATCGTCTGCGACACTTCTTACTTCTCCTTCACTTGGACAAATTTCAGATGCACTTGAAGAAGAGGATGATATGTTGGACTATGAGTCTACGCCAGTTCATGAAGGTATGGATATCAATATGGTGTATTACTTACTTGCTGAGTTTCGAGCTGTAGATGAGGAAGGGGAGGTGGCTCAGCTGGATTTTGGCCCTAAAAATGCAATATTCGAGAATCCAAAAGACCCAGTAACGCATCTGAAACCGTTATATCTCAGAGGTCATATCAATGGATCACCGCTCACTCGGATGCTTGTTAATGGTGGTGCTATGGTGAATCTTATGCCGTATTCGGTCTTCAAAAAATTGGGGCTGCATGATGGAGAGTTGATAAAGACCAACATGGTGCTCAATGGATTTGAAGGCAAAGAGAAAACTGAAGCCAAAGGTGTGATGTATGTGGAGCTCACGGTGGGAAGTAATACTTTGGCTACCGCATTCTTTGTCGCTGAGGTGCAAGGTAACTACAATGTCATACTAGGCCATGATTGGGTTCATGCAAACCAGTGTGTGCCATCCACTATGCACCAGTTTTTGATCCAGTGGGTTGATGATGAAATGGAAGTCATTCGTGCGGATAACTCGGCCTGTGTTGCTTTGGCCGAGGCGTCAGTGGATTGGCAACACCCAAATGCTACTTGCTTGACGGGACATGACTTTTCAGAGTTTGATTTTCTCAGCGCAACCAAGAATGGTTTCGTGCCCGTCTCTTTGAAGCCGACTGAATGCAATCGGCTCCAAGGTATGATATGCTTAAATGGATCCTAACTCAGAGTGGTTACAAAAACGACTTGTAGAATATTGGTCCAATGAGAACGATATGTATGAGTCCATAGAAGAGTTAGATAATATGGATAAATTAGGACAAGGTTTTACATCGGCCGATCCATTAGAAGAGATAGATATATGAGATGGTTCAACTCCTAGGCCGACATTTGTAAATGCAAAATTAAGAGCCGATCATAAAGCTAAGTTGATCGAGCTGTTGAAAGAATATGTCTGTTGCTTTACGTGGAAATATCATGAGATGCCAGGTTTAAGCCGAGAGCTAGTGGAGCATCGGTTACCTATAAAGGCTGGTTTTAGACCATATAAACAATCGGCCAGAAAGTTTAATCCAAAAACATATGACCGGATCAAGGAAGAGATCGGTCGTTTGTTTAAAGCTAATTTTATTAGACCTTGCAGGTATGCCGAGTGGATTTCTAACATTGTCCCAGTGGAAAAGAAAGGATCCGGCAAGTTGAGGGTGTGCATTGACTTCAGAGATCTGAATAGGGCTACACCCAAAGATGAGTATCCCATGCCAATAGCCGATATGCTTATTAATGATGCTTCTGGACATAAAGTTATTAGCTTTCTAGATGGTAATGCCGGATACAATCAGATTTTTATGGCCGAAGAGGACATGTCCAAGACATCTTTTCGCTGCCCTGGTTTTCTTGGTTTATTCGAGTGGACAGTGATGACATTCGGATTAAAAAATGCTGGCGCCACATATCAAAGGGCTATGAATTTGATTTTTCATGATTTACTCGGTGTCATACTTGAAGTTTATATTGATGATATTGTTGTCAAATCGGATGTTTTTGAATCTCACTTGGCCGATTTGCGTTTAGCTTTTGAAAGAATGAAAAAGTATGGACTGAAGATGAATCCTTTAAAGTGTGCATTCGGTGTGTCGGCTGGTAAGTTTTTGGGTTTCATTATCCATGAAGATGGCATAGAGATTGATCCCAAAAAGATAGAGGCCATACAGAAAGTGGAAGCTCCAAGATGCAAGAGAGATATGCAAAAGTTCCTTGGCAAGGTCAATTACTTGAGGAGGTTCATAGCTAATTTGTCAGGGAAGGTTGATGCGTTTACTCCTATCCTTCGGTTAAAGAATGATGCTGATTTCACTTGGGGGCAAAACAGCAAGAAGCATTTGATATGATCAAGAATTATTTGTGCACTCCTCCGGTGATGAAAGCACCCAAGCATAGGGAACCCTTCAGGCTTTACATTGCAGCAGAAGAAGAAGTTATTGGTGCTGTTTTGACTCAAGAAACCGAGGGAAAAGAGCATGCTGTTACATATTTGAGCAGGCACTTGTTGGGCGCCGAGACAAGGTATACATTTATTGAGAAACTATGTCTATGCTTATATTATGCTTGCACAAAATTGAGACATTATTTAGTGCCGAGTGCTTGTATAGTAGCTTGTCAAACCGATGTCATTAAATACATGTTGCATAGGCCAATTCTTAGTGGTAGAATTGGCAAGTGGGCTTATGCTTTGATTGAATATGATTTGGCTTATGAATCTCTAAAATCCATGAAAGGCCAAATCGTTGCTAAATTTATTGTTGAACATCGGATTGATGACAAGTATGACATTGATATAAACCTTGTCTCATTAGTACCGTGGAGATTATATTTTGATGGTTCGGTTTGTAGCAATGGCCAAGGTGTTGGTATTGTTTACATATCTCCTCATGGTGCTGTTTTTAAAGCCTCATGCCGCTTAGAATATTTTTGCACAAATAATCAAGCCGAATATGAAGCATTGTTATTCGGTTTAGAGATGTTACTTGCTATAGGTGTTACACATATTGAGGCTTATGGTGATTCGTTACTAGTGGTGCAGCAAATATCCAAAGTCTTTCAGTGTTTGGATGAATCACTTAATGTTTATCTTAATAAATGTCTAGATATAATTTCTACTTTGGATTGTTTTAGCATTGCTCATATATCTAGACATGACAATTGGAAAGCAAATGAGTTGGCACAACAGGAATCCGGCTACCATGTTGATCATGGCGTGTTTCATATTTCTGAAAAGCCGATGTCTAGTCTTGCCGACGTAGGGGAGGCCGAACCGGAGCCCACCATTTCGGCCACTAATGAAATATTCAATGCAGGAGAAAGTCAAGACTGGAGGAAACCCATTGTTGATTATTTGTGTGATCCTAGTAGAAGGGTGGACAGGGCTGTTCGGCGGATGGCTTTCAAGTATACAATGAGAGATGATGATCTCTATCGCCGAACGGTTGATGATGTTCTTTTAAAGTGCTTGGACGAGGACCAAGCGAGAGTTGCTATGGGGGAGGTCCATGAAGGTATTTGTGGCACTCATCAATCGGCTCCCAAGATGAAATGGTTGCTACGACATGCTGGATTTTATTGGCCGACTATGATTAATGATTGCTTCAGATATTACAAAGGGTGTGAAGCTTGTCAAAAATTTGGTGATATTGAGTTGGCTCCTGCTGCTATGTTACATCCCATTATCAAGCTGTGGCCTTTCAGAGGATGGGGTTTAGACTTTATTGGACAAATTCATCCGTCTTCCTCGAAGGGGCATCGGTTCGTATTGGTGGCAACCGATTATTTCACTAAATGGTCTGAAGCAGTACCTCTCAAGAACATGACAAATACGGAGGTGATTAAATTCATAACCGAGCACATTATTCATAGATTCGGCATTCCTCAAACATTGACTACAGATCAAGGCTCCTCTTTCATGTCACACCAAGTTAGAGAATTTGCCGAATCTTATAATATAAAATTGCTCAATTCCTCTCCATATTATGCCCAAGCCAATGGACAAGCTGAGTCTAGCAATAAAATTTTAATTAAGCTCATCAAGAAGAAGATTGAGGATAATCCAAGGAGATGGCATGAGTTGTTGTCTGAAGCTTTGTGGGCACATAGGATCTCAAGGCATGGTGCTACGAAGGTGACTCCATATGAGCTAGTATACGGTCAAGAGGCTGTTTTACCGGTGGAAGTGAATTTGAATGCTTTGAGAATAGCCAAACAAAATGATTTATCGGCAGTAGACTTTTATAACTTGATGATGGACAATATTGATGAGGTTGCCGATAAACGTTTGGCTGCTTTGAAGGCCATAGAGAGGGACAAGTTGAGGGTAGCAAGGGCTTACAATAAGAAGGTTAAGTTGAAGAATTTGCAAGTTGGCGATCTTGTCTGGAAAGTAATTCTCTCGATTGGTTCAAGGGACAGAAAATTCGGGAAATGGTCTCCAAGTTGGGAAGGTCCTTTTAGAATTGCAAGAATAGTTCCCGGAAACTCTTATTTGGTGGAATCCGTACAAGGGGCACTGTTACCTCGAGCTCTCAATGGCAAGTACTTGAAGAAATACCACCCAAGTGTGTGGCAAGAAGCCTAAGTGGGCAATGGCCGATATATGACTATCGCCCTTAGCACAGACATGGCCGATACCTGATTATCGTCCTGAGGAAAATAAATGGCCGATGGAGTGTTGACATCGTCCTTAGAACAAACACAATACAAGTTATTTTTCGGCACACAAGCTTTCCCGAAAAACAGGGGGGCATGTGTTGACACCAGATTTTGGCATGGTCACGAATCCGGGTTCGTATGCAAAAGTTAGAGGCAACACTTCGCGGGCCGCCCCTGAGTAAGAAAGTATTCGGCCTTTGCCGGCTGAATGAAACCTTGCCAGGGTAAAACCTTGCCGATATGGGGGCTTGCCGGCGGAGAAGCTTGCCGGCGTGAAAAGCTTGCCGGCGGAGAAGCTTGCCGGTATGAAACCTTGCCGGGGAGGAAAGCTTGCCGGGGGGAAAAGCTTGCCGGGCGAAGACCTTGCCGGGGCTGAAAAGCTTGCCAGGAAAGAGCTTGCTGGGTGGAAACTGTCAAGGCCAATCCGACCAGAAGCTGAAGATGGGCTCAAATAATTATCTAGATGGACTCGGATGAAGAAGTGTTCAACATGAAAGTTATTCGTAACGTCGAAACGGTCAACTTTGCTTTTGGAGTCATCATCATCCGACGTAGTATACGACCTGCAGAGACGCTACAAGAGTCGGATGGTCCAGTCAGCTACATGACCGAGTCCGACTCAAAATTAAAGATGACCCCGTGGAGTATTCAAGATGGTCTTATTTGGAAAAGTGATCAACATACGGATTGTTGGCCTCATCGAAGCGTACAACATTGATATTTGAACCGTCTCCATTGGAAGTCATATGCAGATTCCATGGCCCGCGCAAGGAGCAAGACGGAAGATTGGATCAGATTTGGGCTGAATCCAAGTGGGACCAGGACTAGGACTCTAGGTCCTGAATTGATGTAATTTTCTTGTAAGGAAAGCCTAGATGAATCCTTTGCTTGTAAGGGAAGTCCAGCCGCCTCTTATATATGTTGGGGGTGACGGCCGATTGAACAACACACAATCGAACAAATCAATATACTACTTTTCATCTACGTTTTATCTCTCCACCGTTTTTCTCTCTCGTTCTTCGCTGTTCTTCATTTTTGAGAGCTGCAAATCTCGAGGCTCTAGGGGCGAGTGAATCGACCTAGGGAGCCCATAGCCGCCGCATTCCCTGACGGGGTCCCTCCCGGGTGCGCGGGGTTTCGGGTCTGCAAAAGCGCCCACCGACTGTCTTGCGTATCGCGCTGTCGGTCGGGTCTCCTTCGACGTGAGCTGCAGTGCATCACCCCTGGCATCGAGGTACACGTGACGTGTTCGTGTGTCAACAGTTTCAAACCTTGTAACAGCGCCAGCGTTTCAGTTAAATATGCATTAATAACCCGTTCAATCAAGCATGGTACTCCCGCAACTGCTTCTCCCAGTTCCATTTTCAAAGAAACAAGCGTCAGTGTTCAGTTTATATGAACCCATTGGCGGTTTCTGCCATGTGTTTTCCACTGTAGTTTTAGACAAGCGGGGTGTGTGGTTCGCTGCAATAGACTGAATTGCAAAAGGTGAACTCTTCAGTGATTTAACATTCTTTCATTTAACTGCCTCCCGGCGGCGCTCCCACCAAATATACCAGACGCACACGGCAATCATCTCCTGTAAACCCATGTGTCCAAGTACCGGCGATCTTCTTTCTAGACTAGGTAGGATCTCTTCTAGGACTACAGAACAAATCTACGTTTGGTTACTCTACCACTCGTGAATATAGAAAATATGGTTCCCATTTTTCTTAGTGGGAGTGAATTATCATCTTAAATAACATCAAGGTGTTGAAACCCTAGTTATATGCATGGGTGCTTTCATGAAAATGGTAATTAGGGCTAGAGGGACCTAACAATCACTACCTTAAGTTATGCCCGTTGAGGAGGCTGTGCGAGCGCACTGCGCACAGGGCCTCCAAGATCGAGGGGGGCGACCGGAGAGAAAATCGGCAAAAACTGGCCTGGTTCGTCCTGCTGCCTGGGTGGGCAATCCCTATTTTACGCTCGTGAGCGTCAAAAGGACGCGGCTACCCTGAAGCTTGAGATCCCGACGCCTCTATGAACCCATTGGCGGTTTCTGCCATGTGTTTTCCACTGTAGTTTTAGACAAGCGGGGTGTGTGGTTTGCTGCAATAGACTGAATTGCAAAAGCTGAACTCTTCAGTGATTTAACATTCTTTCATTTAACTGCCTCCCGGCGGCGCTCCCACCAAATATACCAGACGCACACAGCAATCATCTCCTGTAAACCCATGTGTCCAAGTACCGGCGATCTTCTTTCTAGACTAGGTAGGATCTCTTCTAGGACTACAGAACAAATCTACATTTGGTTACTCTACCACTCGTGAATATAGAAAATATCGTTCTCATTTTTCTTAGTGGGAAAGAATTATCATCTTAAATAACATCAAGGTGTTGAAACCTTAGTTATATGCATGGGTGCTTTCATGAAAATGGTAATTAGGGCTAGAGAGACCTAACAATCACTACCTTAAGTTATGCCCGTTGAGGAGGCTGTGCGAGCGCACTGCACACAGGGCCTCCAAGATCGAGGGGGCCCCGACCGGAGAGAAAATCGGCAAAAACTGGCCTGGTTCGTCCTGCTGCCTGGGTGGGCAATCCCTATTTGACGCTCGTGAGCGTCAAAAGGACGCGGCTACCCTGAAGCTTGAGATCCCGACGCCTCACTTTGGGCCGGCCCACAGTCACGAGGTTGTTTCATCTCCTTTCGGTTTCTTTTTCTTTTTAGTGTTTATGTTTATATTTATTTTCTTTTTATTTCAGTTTTCATGCATTATACAAAGTTCATTGTCTATTTATACACAAAAAGTTTCATCATATATTTAAGGAAATCTTCACCCTATATTATGGAATTGTTCAAAATATTATTTTTAAATTTTTATTGTATATTACTAAAAAAATTGAGCACATACCATAAAAATGTTCAAAGTGTATTTAAATATTTGTTCAATCTATAATCACCAAAATGTTCAATGTGTATTTAAATATTGTTCAACTTATATCACAAAAATGTTCAGTGTATATTTTAAAAATTGTTCAGCATATATTACAAAATTGTTCAATATATATGAAAAAATTGTTCATCACCCAGGGTGCAGAATAAGTTATTCTTCACCCGAGGTAATCTTACGATCATTTCATAATTAAATTACGTTTGGAATTCAAATAGTTACATTCCTATTGATTCAATACGTAAAATTTGACATAAGAAAATAAAAATATAGGTCATAAGACAAGAAAATTTACAATTTATGTGTATTTTAGACTATGTTTTTACGTTTGTAATTTTACATAACATAAAATATTTTTTACGGCAATTATATATTTTCTTACGGTCTCTTTTTGCGTCGGAAATAAGATAAAACTTACGGAACGTAAAATTACGGTGCATTGATGGTAAAATAGAAGGGGGTGAAGAATAACTATTCCTCACCCGGGGTGACGAATAGTGCGACCCTATATATATATATATATACATATATATATATATTGGAATTTCAAAATTTTGTTCATGTTTTTCAAATTTTTGTCCACTATATGTAAAAAATGTTCATCCTGTACAGGAAAAAAATTTCGTTGTGCATTTGAAAAAAAACATCATCGTATATTAAAATATGTTTAGTGGTTATTTGAAAAAAGTTCAGTGTATACTAAAAAACAGAGTATATTTTTAAATTAATATTTTTTCGGAAATTGCTCAAATTTAAAAAAATGTTTGAAATTTCAAATTTACTTACTTTTGTATCTAATTCTTATAGCAACGCGTTGCTATTTACTACCTATGTACCAAAATATAAGACGTTTTAATAGGCTAAAGTAGTCTTAAAAATGTCTTATATTTTGATAAGAAGGAAGTAGCCACGAAACACTATCACCTCGAGTGGCTATCCACGCGGTCTTGTAACCTAGAGGTCCCATGTTCAATCTTCTCCCTTTGTGCGCCTGATTTTTGGACCTTTTCATATTTTTGAACTATAATGGGCCGGCCCAGTCAGGCTATTGGACGCATGTCAGAGCTCTTGCCCGAGTCATTGGCCGCGAGTCCGCCGTGCGTCTTCCTTTGCCGTCGGCTTTGGTACTGCAGCACCCTCATCAAGGCATCCACAAATATATCCTAGGTCAGACGCTAGCCATAAGTCAGTGATCAAATAGATGGGCGGGGTACACTAGATTAGGGTTATTCTTTTATACAATTTTTCTCTCTCTAGTTATTTCGATATCTCCCTGCCAAATCAAATGCAATCATACGAGTACAATTATACTACTCGCTTAGGCATGTACTTGGTTCTAATGAACATTAATAGGATTAATATGACACACTACTCGTAATCCAGATTCTAATTCTAGTAGTACTAATTATTCATACATATGTGCTACCTTTCTATGTTGGCATATTTCATTTCAAGAAAGACATAATGCATTGACGATAATATTAGTTGAAAATGATGTCTTCAAGAAGATTGGTTATGAATATATAAGTGGAATTTCCATTTCAGGAAATACTAGGCATACGATGGTTCTTGTGAGAAGATGACAACATTTTATTGATTTAGTACTACCTTTACTCTTTTAGCAATAGTATTTAATAAATTTCTAAACATTATACAAAACAATGCATATTTGAATTTATATAATTATGTCAAAGTATGCTTAGCTATACAAGGTTTTTAGTTCTCCGATTTTTTTTGGGGGGGCCACATTTTGAATTTCGCACCAAGGCCTCAAATTTGTGGAGACGGCACTGTCTTAAATTGGAGGTAAGGGTCTAGTGCCTCCCCTCTTTGACGTTACCACATTGTATGTAGAATTATATTTGGAAATACGCTAATTGCAAGCTACTCCGCACTACATAGTTTTGTAGGCCAATAGTAGCAAATAGTAGATCCGTATTCTATGCACATACTTTCCTCCTGCAGTAGCCCACAAACAAAAATATGCATCGATGGAATTTTGTTCATACCTAGTTATATATTTGTTCCAAGAAATGGTCCAATGTGCTCACGAGGGCCACCCTTGTTCGCACGGGGTCTCAAAATTAGTTTAAAGAGAAATCCCAGCAAGTTCACCAAGATATATATTTGGCTGAACTATAGTCACCTAAAAAGAGAAGTCTAAATATATGATCAGCTATGTTCATACTAACCGAGTTCTGCAGAACACACACACACTGTGCTGTGTTTTCACAGATTTTAAAAACCTTCGTGGGCTTCAGTCTCCAGCCTTGTTTTGGGCTTCCATTTCCCCTCTTCTCGTTATCATCCAGTCCAGCAGAGCCCGCATCGGTGAGGAGATGAGCAGCCCCCGCAGCCGCCGCTCGTCGGCGGCGCCGCCGGAGGACGAAGACCTCCTCTCAGAGATCCTCGTCCGCCTCCCCCCGCTGCCATCCTCCCTCCCCCGCGCATTCCTCGTCTGCGAGCGCTGGCGCGGCATCGTATCCGACGCCCGATTTCTCCGCCGCTTCCGCCTCCACCACCGCCGCAACCCTCCGCTCCTCGGCTGCTTCGTCGAGGACATCTCCCCCGTCCGTTTCGAGCCTACGCTAGAGGATCGCGTGCCGCAAGCCCGCTTCCCCTTTCCCATCACCGCCGTACACACCTACGTGATCCTCGGATGCCGCCATGGCCTCATGCTCATCTTCCTCTGGCGGCGGAACCAGCTCCTGGTGTGGGATCCCGTCACCGGTGACCGGCACCACCTAGACGTCCCCCCAGGGTTTGACAATGAGGAGACCAGGATCAAAGGAGGGGTGCTTCGTCCTGCCGGAGTTGCCCACCACTTCCAGGTTGTCTTGGTGGGCAACAGCGACATACAACTTACACAGGCTGTGGCCTCGGTGTACTCGTCGGAGACCGCTCTATGGAGTAATCTCCTTTCGGCGCCGCTTCCGGCCGACGATCCTGATGTAGTCACCAGGGTTTACCATGACATGTGCTCCGTGATGATTGGGAATTCCCTGTACTGGTTCCTTATAGGGAATTTCTGTGGAATACTTGAATTCAATTTGGATACGCAGAGCCTTAGTGTCATACATGCGCCAGTGGACGTCGATGTCAACACTTGCTCCGTCACGGTTATGCGGGCGGAGGGTGGTGGCCTTGGTTTCCTCTTCCTGTCGGACTACTGCGTCCAAGTATGGAAGAGGAAGACGGACTGTGATGGTGTAGCTTCATGGGTGCTGGGAAGGACTGTTGCACTAGACAAGCTACTTTCCATGAATTCAGAGGAGGGGAGTCAGAGCCCGAGGATACTCGGGTTTGCTGAGGACAACAATGTGGTGTTACTGTGGACATTTATCGGCGTCTTCAAAGTCCATTTTGAATCATTGCAGTCTAAAAAACTTCTCGAATCCTACCGCTTTTACCGCTGGTTTCACTATTATCCATTTGAAGCTGTCTATACTGCAGGTAAAAGTAAACCAAGTTATTTGATATTCTTGTATTATTATTGTTGACTTATGTGGTTTATTCTATGGATGTCAGTAGAGTCTTTTTTTATTTGTTGCTGGCCTATTGACATACTTATGAATTTCATTATGATCAGATACAACTGATTTTTTACTCGAATTATAGAAGTATGTTTATATCTAGTTAGTGCCGCCTTGTAGCTATTTAACTGTAGCTATTTAACTGTTTCTTGGAATCTCATTGGTTCTTTGACTTCCTATTCTTGTAGACGCGGGCATAATGTGATTTGTTGGGATAGGCATGCTATCTTGATGTATTGACTCAGCAGGTAACTATCTGTTAGTAGCAGCAGGATGAAATTTGTTTCCTTTCCTGTCCTTCGGTGGTAGTTCCTGTTTTTGTTTTTGCTGCTTGCTACATTTCATTGAGTTTTTTTTTCTGTTTATTAGTCTGTCTAGTATCAAATTTGATGATGATTTATTTATTGTTCCATCAATGCAAACATTTGATAACTAAAACGCCCCAGCATTTGGCTTTAAACTTCTTATATTAATATGGGTTTGCAATTTCTTTCACATTATTGCTCATTCAGGATCACTATAATACCCAATGATTGCTTGCGGTTATTATTGTATAATTATGCGAATCTTGAGCGGTTTAGTTAAATATTTTCTCAGATAATCTCAATTTTGTGAGAAACTCAGCAAAGCAAAGGTGTCTATATTTATAGTTAAATATAGTTTGTCTGATCCAAACTATAATTATCCTTGTGCTTGACTGGGTAGGCATTCGGCCATTCCCCGTGTACTGGCACTCTGTTCAAATGTTGGTTTCGTTTTCAATGAAAACGATACCAAGCAGGGCCCTGTTCTTCTAAGAAATTTTGGCTGTTGGTGTGGTTTCTGTGCAGTCCATTTTCTTCGATTTTGATCATTGTGGATGTTTAATAATTTTAGAACTGAACACATGATGAAATTGACAAGACCAGATATAGCGAAAAACCTGAGAATATGCTAACAATAGGAATTGAAGGTGTGCCGCTACAAAGTAATTGATCTCCTACTGCTGTTCTCTTTATATCATGTTAGTTTTGTCCAATAGTGCTAAGTTAATTCAGTTTTGAGTTTTTATCGCAATTTTCTCAATGTTGAAGCTAATGTTTACTGTTTGAATCAACAAAAATTGTGAGATAAGTTTCAACGTTTTTTCATGAATGGATATTGCAAATCAGTCTGGCTGATGGCATTGGTTGCTCTGCAGGTACCAAGCATTACATTTCCATTGTCTGGGATGCAGAAATGGACTATTTGCTGTCGGTTCTTCCATTCTGTATGCTGCGCATAGGGCCTTTGATGTGAACTTGTAGGAATTAACCTTTTATATATAAGGCCCTGGTAAATGTGATGTGACCTTGTAGCAATTAACATGTCTGGCCAACAGTAACTTGGGATTATTCTTCTCAGCTGTGAACTGCTGTCTGTTGTTTTATCTCCGTAGGCAATATTCAAACTGGCAGGAAGAGAAATGAACTTGCTTGAGCGTTGGCCCTGTTGCTGAATCTTGCAGTTCATTTGCTTTCATTCCATACTCCCTCCATTTCTAAATATAAGACTTCTTAGAGATTTCAATACAGACTACATACGGATGTATATAGACATATTTTAGAGTGTAGATTCACTCATTTTGTTCCGTATGTAGTCCATATTGGAATCTCTAAAAGGGCTTATATTTAGAAACGGAGGGAGTACTATTTTGTGTGTGCACATATATTTTTCAGCATGGTTGGCTCATGTCCCACAATCTCTGCTTATGCCAATGACGTTTCATTCTTTCTGTGTGTTTGAATGTGTACTCTAGTCCCACAGCATCTCTGAATTTGAGTTAATTTCTTAAGAAATGAAACGTACAGATGATGTATATATACCCCTGTGCTTCAGTGTGCTGGGGACGTTGTGTTACCCCTTACAACCTGGAAATTGGATGAATCTTCTTGTTTAGTAAAAGAAGTAGAATGAATCTTGCACTGTAGAATCCTCTCTATTAGAAGCCTCTTAAAAAAGAGGCCATCTGATGAGAAGTCCCTTGCACTGTAGAATCCACTTCTGCTATTATATACAAGGACTAATATATAATTATATATCGACTGCTCAAGAACTCTTTCTTTAAAACGAGACAAAACCTTTGCCTTTTTCATTAAATAAGAATGAGACTGTTGCCCAGTTAATAGTAGTAAAAAATGTGTAGCACATTTCAATTGTTTTGACAAGTTAAAGGGTGATAGCTTCTGTATAGAAGAAGAAGAAAAAAGATCGCTGGTTCTTTTCTACAAAAAAAATTCCAAATGTATCTTTTTTAGTTGACAAGTTTCTTACTACTATTTCCAAAGAAATGTGTCGTTTCTACCAACTAGACGATCACAAGTTGTTTTACAAGATTTCGCATTTCATTGACTGAGCCCTTCATCCATTTCCAAAGAAATTTCCTTTTGAGCTGCATTACAAAAGGCCTAGGATAGCCTTATACTGTATTACAAAAGGCAAAAGGATTAGTTTTTGTTTTTTTTTTCAGGCAAGGCTGAAACTTCCTGCCGGGCCGTACATGCCGAGAGATGACGTGGTCGTGGGCTTCCTTCCAGTGGGCTTCCTTCTAGTGGGCTTTCACTCTCACTTGCAGGCACACCACCTGCTGCTCTTCTCACGCTGTGGCGGATGCTTCGACCCCCAGCATTTCCCCGCATAGCAGTAACCCTAAAAAAAAGCACAGCAGCGCGAGATGTCGCCGGCGGCGGCGGCGCCGCTGGAGGACGAAAACCTACTCTCCGAGATCCTCCTCCGCCTCCCCCCGCTGCTGTCCACCCTCCCCCGCGCCTCCCTCGTCTGCAAGCGCTGGCGCCTCCTCGTCTCCGACCCCGGCTTCGTCCGCCGCTTCCGCGAGCACCACCGCCACAGCCCTCCCCTCCTCGGCTACCTCATCCACGACAGCCGAGGCATCTCCTACGACCCCGCCATGGATCCCCCCGACCGTGTCCCCGCCGGGCGCCTCTCCTTGCAGCTCGACCACAGCTACAGCTTCTCGCTCCTCGGCTGCCAACATGGCCTTGTGCTCATCTCCCACGATTTACCGAGGCAGATCCTGGTGTGGGACCCCGTCACCGGCGACCAGCACCGCATCGCCTTTCCCCCATGGGTCGACGGGATCAAAAACCAGATTCATGGGGCGGTGCTTCGTGCTGCCGGCGAGGCGGGCCACTTCCAGGTGGTCCTGGTACAGGCCAGCATATGGGACAAACAGCATTTGCAAGTGCTCGCCTGCGTTTATTCGTCAGAAGCCGGCGGATGGGGCGATCTTATCTTAACACCAATTCCAGCCCCGGTTTATTGTACGGGCTTGTCGGCCGTTTTGGTTGGGAATTCCTTTTACTGGCGTCTTGCTGGGTGTTTCTGTGCTGTTCTCGAGTTTGATTTGGAGAGGCAGAGCTTGGCTGTGATACAAGTGCCAGTTGGTGAGGGGAATAGCTTCACTGTTATGCGGGCCGAGGGTGGTGGGCTAGGTTTACTCTCCCTGTCAGGCCTCACCGCACAATTATGGAAGAGGAATACCGACTGTGATGGTGTTGCATCATGGGGGAAGGGAAGGACCATTCAACTGGACAAGCTACTTTCTCCGTATTCACACGAGATTGCGCCCCTATTCATATTAGGGTTTGCACATGAAAATAATGTGGTGTTCCTGACGGGTGGTGATGGGGCGAATAGCTCCCATGCGACGTCGTTGGTGTGTATTGTCTCTCATGTGACGTTGTTGGTTGTAATAGCTCTCATGCGACATCTGCGTTGGAAAAAATAGCTCCCATGCGACACTGCTGCCTAATCCAAAGACACATGTTTAAAACTCGAATCAGGTGAGCGGGACCCACAGCGTGGGACCCACTAACTTATCCAACTCAGCATTGGTCAGGTGAGCGGGACCCACTGCGTGGGACCCACTGCGTGGGACCCACTAACTTATCCAGGTCAGCATTGGTACAAGAGGACACCGAGCCGTGCAGCACCCGAGCCCATCCTCGCCCCCCCCCCCCCCCCCCCCCCCCGTTGTTGTTCTTCTTCTCCGGCGACGACGCGCAGCAACGCCGTTCCGGGCCGTGACCTAGCAATGTCGAGCTCCGCTTCAGCCCCCCGCCGCTCATGGCCACGCTATGGCGCAGTGCCCATCACAAGGTGCCCTGCATGCCCATGTATCGCACCCCTGAAGCGGCTAGTCACAACGACCGACAAGAATGGCAACCTTGGGCGGGAATTCGTGAAATGCGAGAGCAAACCAGAGCAGGGAAAGGTGAGATTTTACTTCTCAATATGCCAATTTTGGTTTTTGTATCCCAATTTCATATCACAATTTTTCCCCATTTTTCATCGGATTTGGGATTTAGGGTTCATCTTTCCAATTTCAGAAATTGAAGCAATGCACCCATTTTGAGTGGCTAGATGAGTACATAGAGCGGATTCAACTGGAGGGTGCATCAGGGGAGCTCGATTTACCGTTGGAGGCGGAGAAGTTGGGCAAGTTTGGATCGGGCGCTTCTGGATCTGGGGCCCCTGGATCTGCCCATTCAACTGGACAAGTTTGGATCGAACTTTTTTATGTTTGTGTAATTGCTCTCGCATTTGTTTATGTGATGATAATTAGTCTTAAGTGAATAGATTGGGCATTATTTGTAATCCTAATGATATGTATATTTGAATAAAAGTGTTGCGTTGTACGAATTCAGCATGTCCTCTCCACTCTGTTTCGGCCCCGATTTTTAGTTCTTCAGTTCGTCATCAGTTTCAGTTTCAGTTTCAGTGGTAGAGGGAGAAAAGGAAAAAAAAGGTTCGTCCACAGTTGCCCGAAAAGGCCAGGCCCATATAGAAGTTAGGCAGGGCCGAATAGAACATATCCAGGCCCATTGATAAAAGGAGTGCAAAAAAGTGCACACGGTCATTGACATCGATATATCTTTTCGGCTTTAGATCATTTCACAAATTTTAAGTTTCCTGCAGTCACCTTTTTTGAGATAACTCGTCTGATAATTATTTGAGATATTTTTATGCATAAGCTATTTGAGATAATTATTTGAGCAGTCTTTGTGAACCAAAAAAGTTGCAATTGTTTGGTTCTAGTTTATTTCAACCAAGCACCATTTCTTAATATATTTTTTTACTTGTGCTATGGTGTTTTCAAAGTTTTTACTCGTGTGTTTCAACCGAAAAAGGTTGTGCCCCTCTCAAAAAAAGAAGACATCTAGTGTGCCCCTAGTAGCATCTCCTTACAACATAGAGGGGCATCCCCTTACAACCAGGGGCGGATCCATACTTGGTCATGGGTGTACAGTTGTACACCCAAATCTTTTGGCTAGACATTTTTATATATGGTGTATACTTTAATACATTCAGTGTCCAAATGACCTTTCTCGCTAATGCCATGTTTGGCAGCAAAAAATGACATAGCAAGCATGATTTAAACATCAGACAACACTTACGCATGTCATCAGCACCAGATAATTAGCATTTTTCTTGCCCATTGTCTTCAGATGCATTGTATACCAACTGTATGATTATGTAGTACAGTACATAATCTTTATTGTCAATTTCTTGGTAACGTACATTTTAGATACCAGATCAATTGTTTTTTAGTACACATGGCCACATAAATAAAATGCAATGGAGAAACTTTAGGACCGAAAAAACATATAGATAGATAGAGGGGCATCGGGTACCCTAGTAGCATAGATAGATAAAACATATAGAGGGGCATCCCCCCACTACATATAGTTCATAAAACATGAAAGTAAAATAATTAAAACTAGATATATAAAAGACACGGGCACACACGCCCGAACCAACACAAACACAAACTAGAGCCCCAAACTAGATAGATAGAAGACTCGCCCCTTGAACAACTCCTTGGCCCCTCCTCCTTGCCACTCCTTGGCCCCTCCTCCTTAGGCCCCTCACTCGTCGTCCTCCGGCATCTGGTAGGGGAGGGTGTGCATGCCGTTGGGGTGAGGGAAGATGTGGTGGAAGTTGGTGAAGATGTTGTAGGTCGTGAACGCGATAAACTCGCATCCACACCAGAACACCTCCCCGAGGAGGTGGTGAGCGTCGTAGGGGTTGGTGAAGGTGACGTAGAGGCCGATGACGAAGCCGTTGGGGCCGGCGTTGCCATCGCACTGCTCGTGGAGGTGGAACATGGGCGGAGTGCCCGGAGGGAGGTGGCGGTAGCCGGCTTGGAGGAAGAAGCGAGCCAACTCTCTAGGGCCCCTCCACCTAGAGATGGCCCACACCCTCAGGCTGTTCTCAACGACGACTCCGGCTGGGTACTGCCTCTCCGGCACGGTGCGAGGGCGATGGTAGGTAGGGCCGTTGAACTGCATGGTGGCTCGAGTGGTGGATTTGGCTTGAAAAGAAGAAGGGGAGGAGGCTTGAGAGATGAGTGTGAGAGGATGAGGAAATGGTGCCCTTTTATAGCCGCGTTGCAACCGTGGTCAATGTGTACACGGTGCCCCTTCTCGATCTTTTTCTTTTCTTCGTTCGCACTGGCATAAGTAATTGCGGGCATTAATTCAAAAAACGGCGGCAAGAGCATCCAAAGAGGCACGGGCACTTGCATCGGCGGTGACGCCGCGTGGGAAACAGGCCTGTTCATCCGCGCGTGACACTGAAAAAGGAGCTGCACCATCGACGCATCCGTCTCGTTCAAACATGCATTTGTTAAAATAGCTTAGATGTGACGTACCTATACGCTGCGCCCTTGCCGTACTCTGCGTCGATGCGTGCATGCAAGCCCGCATGCAAATGGCTAGGCATTCACGAGCAAAAAATAGCTAGGCTGCGACGTTGCATGGCATGCATGGGACAAGGATGGCCCACATGTCATTGACCCTCTCGCATGCAGCCCATCCCCCCTCTCGACGGCCGTGCGCACGCACGCCATGCTTTGCCGGGCCCGATCCGCTCGGCCCAACGGTCACTTAGATGCTCCCTCGCTCAACGTTATCTGTTCGTCAGAGAGAAAAAACGATGGCCAATCAGATTGGAGCCCACGGATCGCCCCCGCGGAATCCTTCTAGAAGTCCTATCCGACGGCCGCAGTTTGGCGTTAGGGTTAGATCGACGGTGGACGTTTGGCGCTAGGGTTACATGGGGTTTTGAGGCAGTCAACGGGGTTTTGAAAGGTTTGACCGAACATTCAAATGTGTATAACCAATTCAAAAAAAATCTAAAAAATGAAAAACCTGCGCATATAGCCTTTTTATGTTACATAGTTATGATATAAAATGATAAACTTGATCTAATGATCTTTGCATGAAAAAACCTTCACAAATTGGACTATCTCGACTGAGGTTGCATAGAGTTCAAAGGAGTGAGAAGAGGGTTTGAGGTTTTGAAAATGCAAAAAAATCAAAAAACATCACCTTAGCTTCATTTTAGAGTGACTAAGGAGGATCTGAAGTTATTTTTGCATTTAAAATTTTTAAACTTGTTTTATTGCTGACTTTGTATTAAAGGGTGTTTTTTCAAAAATAAATTAAATAATATGAATACTTATTCAAAAAAAGGTGAGACTTCGTATTGATCCTATATAGGTATAATATAAGCTAAGAAAATCTTTTTTGGGTGATTTTGAGAAGATCGAAAAAAACTTGCTTAGAAATGGGGCCGTTTTCCCTTACTTTGGAGCCTGTTTGTACAACATTTTCAGTGACTATGAGTTGGACTTCACAAAAAGGGTTGGATTTATGAACTAAAGTGCATAGTAGTACATAAAACGATGCAACATCACAGAACAAACAAATGAACTCAAAAAATATTGGAGATAGGTTCAAATTTGAATGTCGGTTCAAATTTGAATGTTGGTTCAAATTTGAATTTTATTTCAAGTCAAATCAACATCATAGCACATAAGTTTTCACATGAAACAATATAAGTTTTCACATCAAATGACAACAAACTTAAGTTTTCACATCAAATTTGAATGATTTCGACTCTATTTCTTTTGCTTCTTTCTAACACTCGATTTCTTCTGCTTTTTTCCACCGTTTGGTTCCACGGCGCATAGTTTGTTGATGCTGATGCTCTTGCTTTTTGGCCCCTTGCAAACTCCACTAGGCCCCCTCAACTTTTTCACCTGACCATGTCCCACTTCTTCAGTTTGCACTTCTTCAGTTTGCATTTCTGTAGATTGAGTAGATAGCACAAATTATTCAACTACTTCAGTTTGCAACTCAACACTTGGCAGCACAACCTCCAAAAATGGCAACACAGTTGTCAAAGCAGATTCGCATGGCAGCACAACAGTTGCTTCATCTGCAACAGTTTCAGATTGCCCTAGCGTCTGCAAAACAGATTCAGTATGCATCACATCGTTCAAAACAGAAACACTTAGCTCATGTTCAGCAGTAACAGTTTCAGTTAGCTCCATATCTTTGTCACCAAACATTATCTGCTTAGTGCTCTTCCTTCTATAGCCATTGAGTCTTGCTTTTTTCACTGGCCAGCATTGTTCAACAATAAGAGGTGGGGCTTTTTCTGAACGCTTCCTCCTAAAAAATAAAGCATTTGACTTGGTTAGATACTAGAACAAGTAGCAAAATCAAAAACTTGCAAAAACAGTAACATGAACATACTTTGGCCTCTGAGGAGTGTAGATGCACTTGGATGAACCAATTCTGTGCCCAAGTACCTCACACAACTTGCACCTATTTTTGTTACCTTTTTGAGCCCTTTTGGGCTTATCATTCTTTTCCTCTTCCTTTTTCCCCTTCTTACTACAACCACCTTTCTCAAACCAAGCTTTGAATCTGCTCTGTTTAGGCCTCCCAGCCTTTCTTCTAGTGACAGGGGGACACAAGGTAAATTCTATTTCCACCTCAGGCCACTGAGATTGGTCAGTCAGTGCAGGAATTGGACTTGCATATGCAGCTTTGAATTTTTGTACTGAATAATACTCATGCAAATATGGGTGCATATTTAACCTGGGTTTAGATGCCAAAAAAGTATGGCATGCTCACATGGTTTCCCAGTGTGTTGCCACTCTTGGCAAGTGCACTCATGCAACTCAGTATTTACCACATGCTTCTTGCCACTCTTTGTATCTCTACTTCAGCACCCCACAAGGAAGATTTCTCAACAGATAAATGTGAAAGATTTCTACTCCTGTTGACCACCTGTTGTACCACTGCTGGAAGCTTGTCCCCTTCCAAAATATTAGCAATTTTTCCTCTCAACTCCCACAAACGCATGATCATGATCCTTATTTGGTCCACCATGTCATGCACAGGCAAGTCTTTCAAATCCTTCACTTTGTTGTTAAAACTTTCTGCCAAGTTGTTATTGATATGATCACATTTTATGGCAGTATTAAAACCTGATCTATACCACAACAGAGAATGGTGGGTGTTCAACCATGAAGCAAATTCATTATCACTGCATGATGCCAATATCTTACCAAGGTGATAGGAATGTGTCTGTATGGTGTAGGATCTTGCTGCTGGCCACATGCGCCCAAATTCATCTCCTCTGAATTTTTTTATCAGATTCATCCACATATGTCCAAAGCACTCCCTCTGCTCAGCATGGGGGAAAACATTTTTACTGCATTTTCCAACCCTTTACATGCATCTGTGTGGATGGCCAAAGGAGAAACTGGCCCCATGCATCTTTTCAGTTGCATCATGAACCATATCCATGATGCCTCTGTCTCTGATTGAAACATTCCTATTGCAATTGGGAACATCCAGTTGTGTCCATCTAGAGCATTGCATGCAGCCAACTGACCATTCCACTTTCCAGTCAAAAAAGATGAGTCTATGCTCAAATATGGACGACAACCTGCTTTGAATCCATCTATGCAAGGCTTCAAACACATAAAAAACTTGCTGAATAAAACCTTGCCATCCTCTGTTACCTCTGTATCTATCTCCACCACACTCCCAGGTGACCTCTTCTCCACCTCTGCTTTAAAACTATACAACATCCTAAATGTATTTGCCCAGTCACCATACAATGATTTCATGGCCCTTTGTTTTGCTTTCCACACTGTGGTATATTGCAGCTGGATGGGGTACAGCTTCTCCAAGTCAACTTTAAGCCTCTTTGCAGTAGTGTTTGGATTCTTGGCTAAAATAGGAGTAATCTTCTCTATAACCCAAAGCTGTGATGTCATCTTTGAAACTCTCTGTGAAGTGGTCATACATGTATGCTGGTGTGGTATTTGATTTACCCTTACTGTACTTCCATCAGGTTGTAGTCTGGCAGAAAAGTACCATTTGCAAGGATTGCCACCACCATCATAACCTTTGCACCGAGCATAAAATTTCTTTCGATCAGTCCACATAGTCTTGGCATCAAACTCTTTTTTCACTGCATAGGTCCTGAAAGACATCCTAAACTCCTTCATGCTTGGCCACAACTTTCCCACCTCAATAACTGGGTTCTCTTTGTCATACAAACAAACCAGCTCATTATCATCTGCATCATCCACATCATCTGCAGCCTCTCTCATCAGTTGTTCTTCATCCTCATTTACATTTCTAGGGCCTGTGTTACCTTCAGCAGGCAAAGAACTGTCATCCTTCTCCTTATCTTTGTCATCAACTTGAATGGCAAACATTTCGGCTATATCAATGTTAGATATTGGTGTAATGACCAATTTTTTTTTTCATTCAACTCTACTACATTCCAGTCAACAACAATCTTCCTAGCACCATGGGTTCCCTCCCCTCTCCATCTGCATCAATCCCTGTATCTTCAGCTACTACAGTCGCTTCAGTCAACAATGCCAACATCTTCTTTTGTGAAACCCACTCATCATCTTCCATCTGTGCAGCCCTCTTTGATTGCACATAACCAACTCTGGAATGAGTTTGCAGATCAATTAGCTCTGCATAAAATGTTACTTGTTTGCTTGCCCACCCTTCTTGCTGATCAATTTCAGCAACCATGGATTCTCCATCTTCAATTCTCACATATTCACCATTATAGTTATCGAAATGTTGCAGACATACCTCTTGTTCTGGACCCCAAACAATACTCTCCCCAATTCTCTCCACCAAATTGCCCACGGCCTTCTCCTTCATGCTCTCCAATTCCTGGGGATCAACATCTGCAAATTCGACATCCAACCTCACGGTGGTATCTCTATCAATGTCTTGGACACTGCCATCACTGAGCTTGGCTTTACAGGGAAAAAATTCCACTATAATTGCGAATGTGGTGGCAGAACTTGAACCTCCCCTGTTTTGTCAATGGCAGGCAGCGGCGGCAGTCACTACCAAATCGAGTTCGATTCTAAATCGCCAAGAAAAGAGGGTGGCATTACCGATTTGAAGCACTGTCTCCTCGCTCCATCTCATCCAGCCCTCGCTCCATCTCCTATCCAATTGAGATTCTAAAACGCCAAGAAACAGGGGCAGCATGAGGCCACAGATTTATCCAAAATTCAGTGGAATGGGAGTAGTGTTTGGAAAATACTCACTCGCAATAGCCGCTGCAGAGATAGGCGCTCCACCACCGGGCCGCGGAGAAGAAACAACCCCCGGATCCAATGGAGCCCGATTCTAAATCGCCAAGAAACAGAGGGCAGCATGAGGCCACAGATCCCCCAAAATTCTGGGGAGTGGGACTAGGGTTTCGGGCTCACCTCGCAATAGCTCTGCCGCTGCCGAGAAATGCGCTCCACCACCGCGGAGAAGAAACCGCTGCCGGAGAAGATGCTTACGGTGGCGCCGCTCGCTCAGTCCAGCACGGGCGAGTCAAGCACGGTCACACAGTCCCAGGTCGAGTCGTGGATGGTTGACTCTTGTCTACGTGGCCATAGGTGGACCCCACCAGTCAGAGCACATAACCCCCAGTGTTCTAACCAAACCTCAGCCTAACTAACAGCCAACTAGCCGCGTAAATGGTGTGTCGCATGGGAGCTATTTTTTCCAACGCAGATGTCGCATGAGAGCTATTACAGCCAACAACGTCGCATGAGAGACAGTTCACATCAACGACGTCGCATGGGAGCTATTCGCCCGTGGTGATGGTGTCATCATGGTGCAGCTTGAGTCATTGCAATCCAAGCAACTTTGCAGGATTGACAACATTTTTGATCAACATCATCATGCATTCGAAAGTGTCTATGTTGCAGGTAATAGCATGCCTTTACACTGATATGGAATGCCATTCACATCCTCTCATGTTAACCTAACAATTTTAAATAGTGCCACATATTAATTGATTGTTTCGATGTTTGATGACCTCTTCAATATATATTGATGTTGCGTTGTAGTGTTCTGTCCTGATCCTGACGCTTGTGTGGTGGCGTTTTATGTAATGGTTATGAACTAGCAAGTCAATCTAGTATATGAATATCCATATGAACTGACGAGAAACACCAAAATTGGCAAATTTCCACACTAAATTTTTTTAAAGATAATCAAAATCTGAATAGTCATTATCACTTCTGTTGCTATTAGTTATTAGTATGAGCTTCGTTTTGTTCAAATGTTGGGGAATGAGTTTAAAAACAATTCTAGACAACTTCTCTTTTTTGTTAGCTATAATAGTCTGAGTGTGCATGTTCTTCATTTTTACGATATTAATCACTATACATTGTTTGTGGGGATGCTCTTTGAATTTCACAATGACTATGGTTTTGTTATATATTCCTATTATTGTATCAAAGCTGAGTTGTTTTTTCTCAAATTACACATGTCAGTTTTAACTAAATATCTTGTTGGTGTTTTCTCCTGTCTATTTGGCCTTCGGTTGGAATTTCATTGGTTGGTTCATTGTTTGACTTATTATGCTTGTAGGAACAGGCATTGGCGGTGAACATGATGGGGCTGAACTTGTGGGCAATCCAAAAGTGATTGTCTGTTAGATATGCTTATTATGATGTGCTGGTTGAGCAGGTAAGCTTATTTTCTGCATGTAAGTTGAGGTATATTGAAATGTTCTTTCGAAAAACAAATTGATTTCCTTTTAACTACCGTTTGTCAATTACCAAATTGCAAGAGAGGACTCCAAGATTCTCTCTATGACACTTGGCTCAGTTGTTGCCCACCTGGCTACCTCATATCATGTTTTCATGGCTGGCTGCGTCTTGGATAATTTATCCATGCCGTGCTTCCTCATCCCTATCCTTACCAGCTTTCCATTCCCTTCATCATTCTTTCACTTCACCAGCTTCTCATAGCTGACTGATGTTCTCCCCGCTGGATGTGCCCTTTTGCTTGCCCTCCTTCCATCCAGTTCCCTTGTGTTCAGTTTCTCTCCTCCTGGTTGTACGAACTCTTCTATCTCTTACTCCCCCAATTGCTTCTGGTAGTGTGGGTTCTTCTCCCTCTAGCTTCTCAGACGGCCAATTGCTTGCAATTATTATTTTCTATACGTTTTTTTCTTCTGTTGGTAGGTAGTACACACCCCTCGTTGTCAATGTAACTTGCATATGTGATTCGCTATTGGACACTAGTTTAGGTTGTCTGGTTTAAGCTACATGTTGCTATGTTTCAATTTTGACACCCCTCCGTTTTTTGTGTTGTATCATGAATCACAATTTTTACTTTTACTAACATACACCCTCGGTTTAAAAATACAATGCATATTAAATTTTGGTAGGACAAGCCTTTCACAAACGTTTACTCTAGTAGTATGTAGCTTATGTGATACAAAATCATAACCATATATAAGTACTTTGGAATATGAGTCAAATGTCAATAATTTTATGTCGCATAAATATATACTAATAGCGTAAGCATTGGTCAAAGGTTTTTTCTAATGAAACCTAATGTGCAATGTATTTTGAAATATTAGTAATGGTCTAGTGAGAGTGTTGTTTTTGTGATGTTGTGCTGCGTAAAAAATGACTTCTATTTTCTACTGAAGGAGTTATAAATAAATTAATAAGATAATGTATGATCCCTTGCTTGAGGCTTGTATGGCATGAATTTGATTGTATTCAATTTGTTAGTAACCAGATAGCTCGTACATTTCCAAAACATATGCCTTTGAGTTAGAAACCAGAATTATCTGCTTTTCTATTCCATGAACCTGTCATATGTCCATGATAACATATTCAATTTGTTAGTGGACGGGCTCTTAGCCTAGTGGTTGGAGCGCTGCTGTGCGTTCCAGCTGGCGCAGATTCGAACCCCGTGGGCGTTATTTGGCCATACTGGTCAATTTTGCGGGTTTGAACGTGGGTCTCGCATCTTCTCTCTTAATTAAAAAAAGCTGCAGGGCTCCTCCTCTACTGGTCTTTTTTTAATAAAGAATATTTCATATGATTTGCTAAGCTGGATGGCTCAAGATTTGCCTCTATGGAAGGTATTTGAACCACTCGTCTCTTAGCCTTTACTGAGACCAGATGGCAAAAGTTCTCAAGAATGCTAGCAGTTGATAGTGTGGCTACTTATACACTACAAAATACCTATTGTGATACTCTGTTTCTATGGCTTTTTTCTCTTTTCCGGATAATGCTGAGATGATAAAACCTTGGAGTTATTGGTACAATTTCCATTTTTATTTTAAAACAAATGTGAGATTTTATATAACTTTAATTGTTTTTTCATTAATGAATAGTACAGGTTGGGTTGACTAATGACATTGATTGTTCACAGGCACCTAGATTGCTGAGTTGCAGGAATTGGCTTCGTCGCTATGGGTTCTTCCATTTTGTATGCTTCATACGGAGATCAACCCTCTACGTTGCATGCATTGTTCAACTAGCAAGTGGACTTGCAGGATTAATCGTTCAATTTGGCAACTTCCTTCAGTTATCTAATTTTCGGACACAGTTAGCCAGCTGGCATGATGAAGACACAGTGACTTGCTTCGAATAATCAGTACACAGTGCCGAAACAATCTTGCCTGCCTGCCTGATCTTTGCGTACATCTTGTATCTCTGTTCATCTTCTCACTGTTTTCCGTTTGATTATGTTCCATATCGTATCAAGGTTGGGAGACTTTGATGTCAATTTCTTATGTGCCATTTCTGTGTGTTTTTTTGGTTGATCTTATCTGATTTTGGCTAATGAATGTTGGATATATAGGTGCTATTTGTCACTGGATAGCTCGGCCAGCAATGCTATATGTGTACTGATATATGGGGGTTGCTTGTTTCAGATTCAGCCAAAGAGTTAATTATACTACTACTGTACTGCAGTACTCCCTCCGCCGGGGTTTATTGGGCCCCTGGGCGGAGGGAGCGCGTCCCATCTTATTAGGCCCCTTCATCGATATATGGTTCAGTCTTCTGAAGCGTAGTAAATTTCCAGCCGCTTTCATGCACAAGCTCCTATACATTGAGCGACTAGGGGGGTGTTTGTTTCCAGGGACTTTTTTGTGTAGGACTAGAAAAAGTCCCCCTTAAAGACTTTTTTACCAAACGGGAGAGACTTTTTGGGGACTAAACTAGGCATTTGGGACTAAATGAAGAAGACTCTCAAGGAGAGTCTTTTTGGGACTTTTCCAACAATGCCCCTTCATACACCCATTGGCCTGCCACCCTGTGAGAGGCGGGATGGTAGTGGTAAGAACTGCACTGGATTCACTCACGCTAGCTCGATTCTCAGGTTCGATTACAAGGTGCGGTTACAAGACGAAGAACAGGAAGGGGATAGGATTAGGGTTGCCGCCGCCGGTGCCTTGATCCACTGGATGCCCGAACCGAGTGCGGGGGGTGGCTTAAGTACTTGTCGCGGGCCCTGGGCCTCACTGAGCCCACTCCGGCCCAGTGTTGCGTGGGTTGGGCCTCCGAGCTCGGGGAAACCGCCCGGCAGGAGGCGAGCCCCGCGAGCCGCTGACTTGGTTCCGTCCCTTCGGTGTCGCTGGCTGTAGAGGGGGCGCTGACATCCCCTCCTCCTTGGGACGAGGCTTGCCCCCAAGCCTCTGCTCCAGGGAAGTGAGCCTGCAGGGCCACCTTGTCTTCCCAAGTGTCTGCCAACGTCGCTGGGTCAGACCAGCGTATCAGCACTTGCTCCACCAGGACACCATTTTTGCGACGCCAACGTTGCTGCAGAACTGTCACTGGCACGACAGGAATGTTAGTAAGCTAAGGAAGGTCAGTAGATGACCGCGTACCGGGGCGGAGACAGCGACAGAGTTGCGACACATGGAACACTGGATGCACTTGAGAGTGCATTGGCAGATCCAGTTTGTAGGTTGCATCACTGATCTTGCTGACTATTGGATATGGTCCATAGTACTTGAAAGCTAGTTTGTGGTTGGCTCTCCTCGCCACTGATGTTTGAATGTAGGGTTGGAGTTTCAAGAATACCAGCTCGCCCACTTCAAAGACGCGTGGCGATCTTCGTTTGTCAGCCTGGGCCTTCATGTGCTGCTGCGCGCGATGCAAGTGTTGTTGCAATAGGTCCTGGATCACTGCTCTCTCTTCCAGCCAAGACTGCAGTGCAGGTACGGTGCAGTCTGCCATTGGTGCCAAACCCCACTGCCGTGGCTCATATCCAAACATTGCCTTAAACGGTGTCATGCCAATGCTGGAGTGATAGGAGGAATTGTACCAGAACTGCGCTAATGGTATCCAGTGGCTCCAGCGTCTTGGGCAGGCATGGACAAAGCATCGCAGATATGTCTCGACGCACTGATTCACCCGCTCCGTTTTCCCGTCCATTTGAGGGTGATGAGCCGAACTCATCCGCAGATCCGTGCCCGCGTATTTGAAGAGCTCACGCCAGAATTGGCTCGTAAATACGGGGTCGCGATCAGACACAATGGAGCTGGGAAAGCCATGGATGCGGTAGATGCTGGACATGTAGAGCAGCGCCACTTTAGATGCCATGTACGGATGCGCCAGCGGCAAGAAGTGCGCGAATTTGGTCCTTTTGTCAACCACCACCCAGAGATAGTTAAACTTCCCAGACTGTGGCAATCCGTCGATGAAGTCCATTGTGATCATCTCCCACGGCTGTTGTGGGATAGGCAAGGGCTCCAACAGACCGGGAGATGCTGCACGATCTAGCTTAGACTGTTGGCAGATTTGACAACAACGCACGTATTGCAACACGTGCGCCTTCATCTTGGGCCAAGCGAACAAACGACGAATGCGTTTGAATGTTGCAGGGAACCCACTGTGCCCTCCCCACTGGGTTGTCATGGAAAGCTAAAATTATCTGTTGTTGTAATGCCGTCGAGCCGCCGAGCCATATCCTACCACGGAAATACAAAATCCCATTCTGCAACGTGAATCGCCGTTTTGGGTCTTCCCGAAGAGCCAGTTGCTGTAGCAGTTTCTGAGCTTGCGGATTGCAATTGTAGCTTGCCATTACATCGTCCAGCCAGCAGGGTTGGCATGTGGAGATGTCGAACAACAGCTCTGGGGGTTGAGATCGTGACAGAGCATCAGCGGCTGTGTTGTCCGAGCCCTTCTTATACCTGATCGTGTACCGAAGGCCCAATAACTTGGCAAAGGCTCTCTGCTGCCAAGGAGTAGTCAATCATTGCTCTTCAAGATGAACCAGACTTTTTTTATCCGTGAAAATAATGAATTCATTGTGCTGTAAATAGGGTCGCCATTGGTCGACTGCCACTACAATAGCCAGGTACTCCTTCTCGTACGTCGATAGGCCTTGGTAGCACGGACTCAGACTTTTACTCATGAACGCAATGGGGTGCCCCTCTTGCTATAAAACTGCTCCTATTCCTTTGTCACAGGCATCAGTCTCGATTGTGAAGGTTTTACTAAAGTCTGGCAGCGCCAAAACCGGAGCTGTGACTAGTTGTTGCTTGAGCAGCTCGAACGCTTGATTCGTGTTCTCTATCCAGATGAAGGGTGCGCCTTTCTTCAAGAGATTGAAGAGAGGGCGCGCGATGATTCCAAAACCCTTGACAAATCTGCGGTAATACCCTGCGAGTCCCAAAAATCTGCGTACTTCCTTCGCGTCCACTGGTTTCGGCCATGCCTCTACTGCACTGATCTTCGTTGGTTCCGTGGCCACGCCTTGACTGCTGATGACGTGGCCTAGGTACGACACTTGCTGCTGGCCAAACTCGCATTTGGACCTCTTCACCTTCCATTGGTCTCGACGTAAAAGCTCGAGGACCTGTCTGAGGTGCGCTACATGATCCTCCCAGGTCTTGCTGAACACAAGAATATTATCGAAAAACAGCAGGACGCAGTGCCGCAGGAGAGGATGCATCGTTTCTGTTATTGCTCCATTGAAGGTACCAGGCCCCCCCTGCTAATCCGAATGAGAGAACCTTGAATTCATAATGTCCTGAATGCGTCTGAAAGGCCGTTTTGAATTCCTCCCCTTCTGCTAACCGAATCTGGTGATAGCCCGCGCGTAGGTCCAATTTAGAGAACCATTGCGCACCATGCAGCTCATCAAGCAGCTCCTCTATGACAGGCACTGGGAATTTACTGACACGTGTCATGGCATTCAGATGTCTATAATCCACGCAGAGCCTCCATGTTCCATCTTTCTTCTTGACTAGAATGACCGGAGACGAAAAGGTACTGTGGCTTCGCTGGATCACTCCTGACTGCAGGAGTTCTTGTACTTGCCGCTCGATCTCAGACTTGTGCTCTGGCTTATGGCGGTAAGGTCTGATGTTGACGGGCTGCGCCCTTGGCATGAGAGGAATGGTGTGGTCGCAAGCTCGCCGCGGAGGTAAGCCCTTGGTTTCACCAAAAACATCCTCAAATTCAGTTAACAGCTGCTGTAGCTCCGGAGGCTCCTGCATAGAAGTTGCTTGCTTGTCGGTGACCGGGTAGAGCAAGCAGAGGTGCAGCAGAGCGCCTTGGCGATGAAGTTGCTGAAGTTGTGCGCTATTGATGACATGACACTGCGTCGATTGCGCTTCGTGTCCAAACAGGCTGGCTGGCCCCAAAGTTGTGGGAATGCGCAAGTGTTTGTTTCGCCAGTCGACCGTCATCGGGCTGTGCTGTTCGAGCCAATCCATCCCCAGAATAGCGTCATACACTCCCAACGGCAAAATCTTCATATCGGTCACAAACTCCAGCCCTTGCGAAGACCATTTGCAGCTGGGAATTGAGGCTGAGCAACGCAGTTCACCACCATCGGCCACCTTCACTCGACAGGGCTGATGCAGTTGTTGCACACCAGACAAGCGCTCAGCCAATGCTTGGTTAATGAATGAAGTAAAACTCCCGCTGTCTACCAGAATCAGCACCTCCTGGTCTTGCATGGTAGCCAATAGCTGAAACGCCTTGGGAGAAATACCACCGTCCATAGCCGGCCGAGATATGGCATGAACTTGTTGCACATCCCCCTCGACCTCCGAGCTGGTGTCGATGCCGAAGAGTTCAAGCATTTCTTCGACGACGTGCAGTTGGACCGTGGTAGGACACACGTGGTCCTGTCCCCATCGCTCGCCGCACTTGAAGCACAGCCCGCGAGCGCGTCGATAATCTCGCAGGGCTTTGATCTTGGACGTGTCCGCCCGGGCCGCGTCCGTGCTTCGGCGGTCTGTCACTGGCGCAGCTGGAACGAGGCGTGACAGTGGAGGTGGTAGAGGTAGCGGCGTGGCTGTCGCAGCTGCACGCGGGGCCGGCTCCGGTGGTCGCGGCAAGGTGCCAAACACGCCGTCAGCCACTTCCTCCTGGAGTAGGGCCAACGCACAGGCCATGTCCAGGTCAGGGGGTCTCTGAACCAGCACCACCGCCCGTATATCCTTCCGCAGTCCCTCGACAAATCGAGTCAAAAAGTAAAACGGATGAATTGTATCAGAATAGGACGACAAATGATTAATAATCAACTCAAACTGCTCTATGTACTGTGCTACTGAAGAAGTTTGGCGGACAGTATAGAACTGCCTAATCAGCGTCTGATGCCGATCGCGCCCGAAGCGAGTACACAGAAGTGCAGTGAAAGAATCCCAATCATACTCTCCTAGTCTTTTCTGAATGGATTGCAGCCAGACAGATGCCGCACCCGCAAAATTCAGGGCAGCCATAGGAACCCAGAAGGAAGGCAGAATGGCAAACATGGAAAAATATTGCTCGCACAGTGTTTTCCACAATTTTGGATTATCTCTAGTGAATTGTGGGAATTGGATGGATGGATGCGCTTGACCCAGTCCACTGAGCAGTTGACTAGCATGTGCAAAAGGGGACAAAGCAGGAGGCGAAGAGGGGCGTCGTACTGACCGTTTGCCGGGGGCGGTGGCGGTGTCTGGAAGGACGCCGCCGGGGGCCCCCGTGGGATGATGTAGACACCGCGGCCATTGGGCCCTTGTGGAAATTGCGCCGCGACAGACGCGGCCCCGATGTGGGTGCCGGCCGTCGCAGGCGGCTGATTGGTCGGTGCCGGCGCTTGAGTTGTCGCGTCGTCCACGCGTGGTGGAGGGGGCGCGATCTGCAGAGCCGCCACCGAGTCACTCAGATCGGTGACGCGCCGCTCGAGATCGGGACGCCACGCCACGAGATCGTCGACCTTGGCGTTGGACGCGTTGATTGCGGCGGTGTGTTCCTTCAGAGTGGTGTCTAGCCGCTCCAAGAACGACTGGACGGCCGGATCCATGGCGACGAGGTGTGCGCGGGCTTGAGTCAGGGATCTGGTCTCGATGAATTGCGCCAGATCAACGCGGAGAAGGGTGGTAGGTGTGGTCTCTGATACCAGATGTGAGAGGCGGGATGGTAGTGGTAAGAACTGCACTGGATTCACTCACGCTAGCTCGATTCTCAGGTTCGATTACAAGGTGCGGTTACAAGACGAAGAACAGGAAGGGGATAGGATTAGGGTTGCCGCCGCCGGTGCCTTGATCCACTGGATGCCCGAACCGAGTGCGGGGGGTGGCTTAAGTACTTGTCGCGGGCCCTGGGCCTCACTGAGCCCACTCCGGCCCAGTGTTGCGTGGGTTGGGCCTCCGAGCTCGGGGAAGCCGCCCGGCAGGAGGCGAGCCCCGCGAGCCGCTGACTTGTGGTTCCGTCCCTTCGGTGTCGCTGGCTATAGCGGGGGCACTGACACACCCCATGGTGTTGTTTGATTGTTATTTTTCTATATACTAGAAGCAACATGGTCATTTAATAACCTTTAGGAAGGGACTAGTGACTTTTTAGTCTCTGGAAACAAACAGGGAGGGACTTTTTAGGGACTAGGGACTTTTTAGTTGGGATTAGAAAAGGTCCTAGGACTTGAGAACCAAACACCACCTAGTACTCCTCCTGGCACAACGCCACGGCTAGCCAGCCAATGCATGCACTTCTAGTCCTCCTTCTATTGGCGCATGCATGGACCATGCGGCATCCAATGCATGCACTTCTAGTCCTCCTATTGGCGCATGCATGGACCGTGCGGCATCCGAGGCGGGGATAAGGCTGGTCATAGTGGGGAGTAACTTAGACTAGTGTCATGCATATGACACTAGTCTCATGCATATGACACTAGTCTAAGATACTACCTTCATAATGCAAAGTAACATAATAATAGTAACATAGATGGCTTCATTTATTAGTTTGTAGACTCATCTTATCTTGAAAAGCGCTATGTTACAGTAACATATTATGTTATCACCTCTCATTAATTACTTGCCACATAAGCAAAATTTTCTCGAAGTGCGTTATGTTACTAGCTAAGTTACTCCCACTATGACTAGCCTAAAGTAGCAGCAGCGCTGTGCGCGTGAGCTGGCGCCGGCTTCCGAAGCATCAAGAAACTAAACGGCTGCATTTACAGGAAATTAATCATATTGCCTTGATACTTGTGATTTGGTCGGGGGGCCTAATAAACCCGGACGGAGGTAGTACTAAGAATAGAAGTTGCTTGTTTGACCAATCCAGCGGTGGTTACTGACAAGATATCCGTCATTGTCACCAAAAACAAATGCACTAGGAGATTTAAGCTCATTGCAGCTACATGGTGTAGTGTGATTGCAGTGTCTTAACTTGGTCAATTAAATGTTTAAAGTCATTTTGTCTTTCTTTTTTTTCTGTGTAGTGAACAGTGGAGCAATGTGTTGGGGCATCTCTAGCCGAACTATTCGAAGGGTTAATGTTTCAAAATATGCTCTTTTGAGGAGTTAATCCCACTCTAGCCGACTCTCGTTTGGTTTAACTTAAAAAAATGAGAAGTGTCCATCGATTCTCAAATTTGAGCAACTGAAACGAAAGTCTCAACAAAAGATTCCTTTTCGGCCGCTGCTCCCACCTCCTCGGCCGCCTCCACGTCGGGGTTGCCTCTGTCGGCCCCCATGCACAATCTTCACTCCCCCTTCAATCGACCTCATGGAGATCCTCATCACATTCATTGTGTTGCGAATCATGTCAACTCCAGTCCGCAGTGTACTCGTTTCACCCTTTTTGTGAAGACCTGCCCAATATATATGAGAAAAGAGCACTGAAAATATGATCTCAAAAGGAGTTTTAATTATCTTGTGCTCAAATGTTGCTCGATTTTGAGAAAACCAAATGACAGCAAGGCCCGCAGTGTGAAAAAATTTCTCACTAAATAGGAAAGAGTAACACCAAGAGAAATATTGCCAATGATTGCTAGGAGATAGATCAGGTCCCAACACTACTCCAATGGATCTAAAATTTGCTCATGTGAGGGTACGAAACCAGGACACCACCAACTGTCCGGAAGGACAGAAGCCACCCGAGCCAGACAATGGTTGTTGAATATGAATAGTTAAATTTGTAAACTTTGAATTTGTAATATCGTTGAATTGTGTGAACCTAAGTTATCAAGTTCTCACTTAGTATGTGTGCAAAATATCCAGTTGAAAACGGAGCACGTAAATGAAAAGATAGAAGAGTTGGCGCATAATGATTTTATTAGGGAGTTAGTTTTTTGAACCCCTTGCATTTAAGTTGAGCGAGGTTCAAGAAAGTGTTTGATGAGTTAAATTTTGGGAATTCGGTTGGAAAATGCACTCCTTTATCCCTAAACACACACCCGAAAACAGAACAACGCCCCCTTTCCCTTCATCCCTTGCGCTTCTCCCCCCATTCCGTACGCACCCTCGCCGTGGGAGCTCCCCTCGGCATGGCCTCCTCCTCGCCGCCCCCGAGCTCCACCGCCTCCCGCGACGACGACGACGACGACCGCCGCCAAGGTACCGCCCGCGTCCACCCCTCTCCCCCCTCCCACCCCTTGGTTTCTTTCTTCTCCGGCAAGAACAAGGCCACCGCGCCGAGACAACGATCCGCTGCTCCGACGACCCGCCTCTCTCATCTCTCCTCTCGCGGACGACGGGAGCAGCCGCGCGCGCGCAGCCCGCCGCCGATCTCGCATTCCCCCCTCCGCTCCGTGCACGAGACGAGGGTTCTGCGAGGGTTTTAATTCAAATTATTAATTCCACTCTCCAATCCATCCATCTATCTATGCCGCAGATGCGATGTGGGAGAGGCGGACGCACGCGAGGATCCTGGTCTCGGACGCCGACGCGGGCTGCATCATCGGCAAGGCCGGCTCCGACATCCACGCCATGGAGGCCCGCTCCGGGGCCCACATCAAGCTCTCCGGGCGAGGCCGGCCCCTCCCCGGCACGGACCGCAGGGTCGTCCTCGTCTCCGGCCTCTTCCGCACCGTCATGGACGCCGCAGAGCTCGTCCTCGAGAAGCTCTTCTACCTGGTATAAACAGACATTCAGATTCAGGGCCATCTCCCTCTGCCTCCCTGTAAAACATTTCTTCAGAGTTACATTCAGTCGACTGAATTGGTTCAGAGCAGTTTCATCTTCTCCTGTTGATTGATGGACTGATCCTCTGCTCTGCTCTGCTTGCAGGGCGACCAGGTGATTGACGCTGAGGCCACCGTGGTGCTCGTGGTGCCCGACGCCTGCTGCGGCGCGCTCATCGGCAAAGGAGGGGAGGTCATCAAGTATGATTACTTACTTATATTGCCTCCCCGTTCTCATGCTCAATATTGCTGTGCTTGCTTGCTCCGCTTACTCTGCTTGCAATGAACCATATGATATATGCTCTCCACCACACAAGGCCCAAGGAGAGTGCAATGCAAGTGCCCCTCTTGCTCTACATCTACCTACACACATGTTTGGTTTACGGCAGCGCAATTACATGTTTGGCAAGCCTTTCTCGGGCGCCGTCGCTGAAATGTGATCATGAGTTTCGTGCATTCGGAGGGATAATTCATAACAGTTTGCAGCACATTACTACCTGTTCTATCATCTCCATATCTACCTAGTACATTTGATTGGCCGCTGTGGAATTGCATATTTTGGAGCCTTGTTTGGAATCGTCATGAAAAAATACGTCTGCCGGCATTGCTGAAATTGCAATGCAAGTGACCCTTTTATCTGTATCTGTTCCAACAGTGCTGCTGTTATTTAATTACTGTCTTTAAGCCATGTTTGTGTATGTCATCGCACGTAAACAGAGGCGTGCTGTACGTTCCAGCTTCAGATCTGCTTCTTCAGTTCCACTATCTGGGAGTAGTTTTAGCTTCCATTTACTATTCAGAACATTAGCTTGCATTTACTATTTGGGGGCCTGCCCTCCACGGCTCCACCAGCACCCGTCATCATATTTCCTCTTCTTTTAATTCTACTTTTCAGATATTCCAAGTCTGATATTTGTTCCCCTTTTTGTTCATCATCCAGGTCCTTAGCTGAGGAGTCAAATGCTGGAATCACGGTCTCACCCCACGACATCTGCTACGGTTTCCATGATAGACTGGTTACGATCACTGGACACTTGGACAATCAGCTGCAGGCAGTATTTCTTATACTGTCCGAGTTGCTTGACGACGTCCGCTACTCATCCTCCGTTGCAAGTATGTCTGCATAACTTTCATTTAGCACTGGTATTTCTGTTTTTGTCGTTTTATCCATTGCCTGCTACCCAATTTGTTGCATGTTGTCTGCCTTGAGGCATTTTAGTTTAGTGGACTATCTACCACAGGCTCAAAGACTTGCAGTAAGATTGAACCTGAGCAATGCGTCGCTTCCTAATCGTTTCTGCTATGTTTACGTGCCGACGTAATCGATTAGCATTACAATTTGCTGGCACTGAGGTGCTACCTACTAGCTCGTATGCTATCACCTTTTGCAGTAACTAATTGGCTCATCGCATTTCTCAAAAACTCAGGCCTTAGTTTTCCAAGTTCAAGTGTTCGGTATGGCGGTGATGGGCAAGATGAGCATGTCGAAAGATACCGCAGCAGGGTAAGACATCGTTGCTGAATTGAAATACACATGTACATGTTGTGATAAGATATCCTCTTAACCTGGATTGGATTGCCTTCTCTTCATGTATAGTTGGTCCGTTCAATGAAGCTTCTCTTCTCGGTACATGTCTGGCTAACAATAACAAGTGTTTAAAATTTAATAGGAAGTGAGGGGAGTTTAGAAGAGTATGAGAAAAAAAAAGGTTTTGTTCTCTATTTCTTTTATTCTGTCGTAATGCTTGTTGGTCATCCACTAGAGTAGAATCTTGATTTTCTGTCAGAGGTAATCGTTGTCAAATGACAAGAAAGTACATAATTTCAATGCAGAAAATTAAAGTTCTTATTATAGTCATGTAAAATACCGTAGGTTCACTCCTACTGTCTAGTATATTTTATGCTTCAAAGTTCAAAAAATATAAAGCATGTGCTGACTGTTATATTTGTAAAGAAGAAATATATTTTATTTTTGTCAAAGGACTCACCCTAATCCAACAGGCATATTATTGAAATGAAATTGTGGGCTTGACTCTAACCTGTTAATCTGATTTACATATGCAAACGTGTGCGTAGTTTCATGCACCCAATTAAGCCCCAAGTCCCTTTTCGCTTCATATTCGCATCATTATCCAGGGACCATAAAACACCTCTCGCTATTTTCATATATAGTGGTTGCAAATTATCTACCGTTCATGCCCAGTGTACCAAATAAGCCTCCGCCGCGAAACCTGAACCATCTTCTCATTGAATTCGTTCAGCCTGACACACCCGTGAGATCGCCTGACTACGACAGCCATGTGCAAGGGACCCTCACCATGGGTGTCGCGGACGAGTACGTGGGCGCCATCATCGGCTATGGCGGGAGGACCATACAAGAGATCGAACGGGTACGTACATATCTCCCGCACCACCGAAACGCAACCACAAACAGTTAAACAACAGGGCTATGGTTTGGACTAATGGTTCTGCGTCGGAGTGCAGGTTACGGGCGTGCAGATCAAAATCGTGAAGGGGGAGTTCATACCTGGGACGAACGAGAGGTAGGTACTACAGCAGGTTTCAGCTGGTGTTTGCGTCTTCTTTACCCGCGAAATCAGGCCCGCCTGCATGTCATTTAACCTGCACTGTGTGTGTGGTGCAGGGAGGTGGTGATCAGCGGGACACGGGAGGCGGTCGATGCGGCGGAGGCGATGATCGTGCAGCGGGTCTCGGACACCGCCAAAGGTCGCCGCCGGCAGCAGGGTGGCGGCGGTGGCGACAGGCGGCCTGTGAAGGAAGTGGAGTAGCAGCGGTGATACAGCAGAGCAGAGCATAGTACTGAATTACTGCTGGTGGTGGTAGTAGAACAAGAGATGTCCCAAGTTTTTTGGTCCCTTGCGTGTTGCTGGAGAAGTTAATTAGCAAGAATTACTTGGGAGGGGAAGGCATGGTGCAATCACTGATGGTTGCACGGCTAGTTTTGGTTTTGGTCAATGTTGCTTCCATGTTTGATACTAGTGTATGTATCCGTGCCTTGTGTTTCAGTGAGAGGATGGACGGATTATTCCTCTGGATTTGATTTATCCAGCCCAAGAGGAGAGGAGTTTTGAAGTGGAAGTCTTAAGCAAAGTTGTTTTTACTTGCACACAAAGGCCCTGTTCGGTAATCACCCGCTCCCAAAATCTGCGGAGCGGCGAAACTGCAGCTCCTCTGATTTGAACTGCAGCTCCGCCAACTCCGCTCCTGGAGTTGTGGAGCGGAGCGGTACCGAACAGGGCCAAACTTGGATGATCTGATCTGTCCTCGCTGGTACTGAACAGGGCCAAACTTGGATGATCTGATCTGTCCTCGCTTGTCCTCGCTGGTACCGAACAGGGCCAAACTTGGATGATCTGATCTGTCCTCGCTTCCCTTCTGGGCTTCTCCCCACTTCCATAGAGCTCTACCCCCCCCCCCCCCCCCCCCCCCCCCCCCCCCCCCCACACACACACCCTAACTGTCGTTGGACTCCATCCTGTTAGGTTGATCTCCTCTGTGCAGGCCCAATGGCCTGCCAGGCCCTTGGTCAATGCGCCCTGATCGGGGGCGCCCAACCCATTATGATTGGTGAGCCCTTGTGACCTGCGCTATATAAACAAAGGTGGGGGCCGGGGCACGACTTACGAGGTTAATCGCTGCCGCAAACCCCATCGATATTCCCTACCGATCTAGGGTTAGCGCGGTACTCACGGGAAGCTCCACTACCGCCGTCATCCACTCACTGACATCACCGGCCACCGTCATCATGGCCGGCACCAGGAGTTCCTCATCTGGACCAGGAGAAGGTAGGTTCACTGGGAGTTTCTAGCCTATCCGATCCAGAGACCCTATCAATGGTATCAGAGCCATTTTTCTCACTACCAGTTGCAACTCCATCAATGACAACTATGGGAATAGACCCAGAACCTGTCCGTCAGGAGCCGACTGAACCCGTTGTTGAGCATGAAAGAGAGGTGCAACAACAAATTTTAGAAAAAGTGCCAGAAGTTGAGGCACAGAATGTGCCAGAAACCGAGGCCCTTAGAAGGTCTACAAGACACCAAAAGTCAGCTATTTCTACTGATTATAAAGTTTATAACACGGAAATGGTTCATACAGAAAAAGATCCCACCTCATATGAAGAAGCCATGAGAAGCCCTCATTCATCGATGTGGATAAAGGCAATGGAAGACGAGATGAAAACGATGAGTTCCAAAGATGTTTGGGACTTAGAGGAAATTCCTAAAGGAGTCTAAACAGTATGCTGCAAATGGGTCTATAAAATTAAGTATGACTTTAAAGGAAATGTAGAAACGACTCGTGGCAAAAGGATTTACACAAAGAGAAGGGATATATTACAATGAGACATTTTCTCCAGTCTCATGTAAGGATTCCTTCAGAATTATAATGGCATTAGTTGCTCATTTTGATTTAGAGTTGCATCAAATGGATGTAAAGACGTCATTTCTCAACGGGGATTTAAAAGAAAATGTCTACATGAAACAACCCAAGGGTTTTATCATGGAAGGCAAGGAAAATATGGGATGCCGCCTGAAGAAATTCATTTATGGATTAAAGCAAGCCTCTAGACAGTGGTATCTAAAGTTTAATCAAACAATTAAAAGTTTAGGATTTAAAGAAAAAATTGAGGATAACTCCATTTATGCAAAGTTTAAAATGGGAAATATATTTTCCTAATCTTGTATGTGGATGATATCCTGCTTGCTAGCAGTGATGTTAGTCTACTACAAGAAACAAAGAAGTTCTTATTCTCAGATTTTGACATAACAGATCTTGGTGAAGCATCATATGTTTTGGGCATAGAAATTCATTGAGATAGGAACAACGGAGTCTTAGGACTATCGCACAAGGCATAATTTGAAAAAGGTTCTTAAAAAGTATAATATGCATGCGAGCCACACCTGCTCCTATAGTCAAGGGTGATAGTTTTGGGAAATTCCAATGTCCCAAGAATCAGTACGAGATCGATCAAATGAAAGCAGTACCATATGCTTTGGCTGTTGGCAGCTTACAGTATGCACAAGTGTGCACTCGCCCTGACTTAGCTTTTATCACCGGGGTACTCGGTAGATATGAAGAGAACTCAGGCATAGAGCACTGGAAGATGGTAAATAAAGCATTGCGTTATGCACAAGACACGAATGACTACATGCTAATATACAGGAGAAGTGATTCCCTAGAGATAAAAGGGTATTCCGACGCAGATTTTGCGGGGGAGAGAGATGGTAGAAAATCCTCGTCAGGATACGTATTCACTCTTGCTGAGGGAGCTATTCGTGGAAAAGCTCCAAGCAGTCGATAGTTGCATTATCCACGATGTATGCAGAATTTATAGCATGCTTCGAGGCCACGGGGCAGGCGATATGGCTAAAGAAATTTATACCCGACTTGAAAGTGGTAGATTATATTCACAAACCACTAAAGATGTACTGCGACAACCAACCCGCAGTATTTTACGCTCACAACAACAAGTCGAGTAATGCTGCCAAAACAATAGAGATAAGGTATTATGTTGTGAAAGATAAAATCCAGGATCAAACTATAAGTCTCGAGCATATAAGGACAAAGGATATGCGTGCGGATCCGCTAACGAAAGGCTTACCACCCATTGTGTTCAAGGAACACTTAGCCGGCATGGGTTTAAGGGAAAGCCTTATGATTTCTGGATAGGCCCAAAAGGAACAGAATTTGCTTCTGAACATAACGTATGTTGTAGCTGTATGATTCTATCGGCAATTAAGTTGTGACGATGAAACATGCTCTATGTACCAATATATGATGAAACAAATAAACTAGAAAGTATAAAGTTAAAAGTAAAGTTGATCAATGGGGAGAATGTTAGGTTGATCTCCTCTGTGCAGGCCCAACGGCCTGCCAGGCCCTTGGTCAATGCGCCCTGATCGGGGGCGCCCAATCCATTATGGTTGGTGGGCCCCTATGACCCGCGCTATATAAGCAAAGGTGGGGGCCGGGGCATGACTTACGAGGTTAATCGCTGCCGCAAACCCCATCGGTATTCCCTACCGATCTAGGGTTAGCGCGGTGCTCACGGGAAGCTCCACTACCGCCGCCATCCACTCACTGCCATCACCGGCCACCGCCATCATGGCCGACACCAGGAGTTCCTCATCTGGACCAGGAGAAGGTAGGTTCATCGGGAGTTTCTAGCCTATCCGATCCAGAGACTATCACACCCTTCCCACATCCCCCCTCCCGACCTCATCGGCATACAACGATGTTTGTTTGTTTGAGCTTTAATGTGTTCCTGAGCTCACCGCAAATGTTCACGAAGCAAGGCAAGAAAATCTTCCCGGTCCGCCGCCTACTCTGCTAGGGAAGTAGGTCACCGGTGTCAATTGACAGTACCGAAATTAGGCTCAATTCCATACGAAAGCTTTCAAGGGTGACAAGTGGTCATATTTTTAAGAGTAGGTTATTATCTAAAAAGAAGTAGGTAGGTTGTTAATACTCCCTCCATTCCTTATTTTAAAACATCCTTGGGCTTCTTCGTGGGCTTCAGTATGCATTTAGCACTGAAGCGAATGAAAAAAAATTTATTGATCAAAGAAAGATGGTAAAAAGGGTCTAAAATTGATGTATGAAAAAACACGGCCAACTGAGACCCTTGGTATAAACAAAGTTACATCAAGTTTAACCACTTCGCATGAGTGGTAAACTATATCAAAAATAATTGTACAACAAAAAAAAGTTTGACCAGACTTGTCGTTTCTTGATCACCCATTCACATCGGTGGGTTCTTACAAGCCTCTAGTGAAAAACCTGCAACTATATGTTTGACAAAGTCGCATGACCCTCACATCCCAATTGTGGAACTAAAAGACCGCTTGCTGAATACAACAAGCCCAGGGGACAAATTAAATTGCTTGAAAGGAAGGATGCTGAAATAATGATTCATTAATGAGACGGGTATAAATAAAGAGTTCAAAAGCATGAAAAAAGAGAGGAGAGATGTGGCCAAAACTCAAAAACATAATCGCTATCACAAACAAAAATATGTGTCAATGTTGTTTGTGTGCAGTCCATAAAATAAAATATGTAACCGTGAAATTTTATAAAGACATACTTACATCCGTATGTACATGTATAAAAAAAATCCAGATTTATTTGATACAGTGAGTTATTTTAAAAAGTGGTACGTGTCCAAAAAGAGTTTTTCGATGGAATAAAGCCACATGTACTTCATTTCACAATCATTTTTTTTGCGGAAGACTTCATTTCATAATCATACAACATCATGTTCACTGCGACGGTGGGGGAACATGGTTCACTTGTTTTAGAGGGCCACACCAGTACACACAACATTTCGAACTTGCATGTTTAAAATAAACTCTCAATATCCTCAAGAAAACATAGTAGGAACTAGGGATGAATTATAGCCGCCTAAAAACCGTCCAGAAATATGATTAGTTGAGTTCTAGAGAGAACAACGACAAAAGGTAGCACAACAATTCTGCAGGACACAAGTGGTCGTATTTTTAGAAGTAGGTTATTATTATTATCTAAAAATAAGTAGGTTGATCCGGTACATCCCTACATATCACTATGTTGTTTTGAGATTTTCATTTCCCTGACAATTCACAAACTTCAAAACCTTCTTGGGGTTTTCACTCTTCGTGGGCTTTCAGTCTCCAAACCTTGTTTTGGGCTTCCCTTTCTTTTGGGCTCTTCTTCGTCCAAACTCTCTACACCGTCCATTTCGAACCTACGCTGGAGGCCCCCAATCGCGTGCCGCAAGCCCGCTTCCCCTTTCCCATCGCCGCCCGCGACGCCTTCATGATCCTCGGATGCCGCCATGGCCTCGTGCTCATCTTCCTTTGGACGCGGAACCAGCTCCTGGTATGGGATCCCGTCACGGGTGACCAGCACTTCCTAGACATCCCCCCAGGGTTCGACAAGGAGGAAACCGTGATTAACGGGGCGGTGCTTCGTGCTGCCGGAGAGGCCCGCCATTTCCAGGTTGTCTTGGTAGGCAACAGCGGCATGCAGCTTACACGGGCTGTGGCCTCGGTGTACTCGTCGGAGACCGGTGTATGGGGTGATCTCACCTCGACACTGCTTCCGGCCAAGGATCCTACCAGTGATGTACCCATCAGGATTTTGGTCGTCTGCTCTGTGATGGTTGGGAGTTCCGTTTACTGGTTGCTTACTGGGAATTGGTTTGGAATACTTGAATTTAATGTGGATAGGCAGAGCCTAAGTGTGATAGATGTGCCAGTGGACGTCGATGCGGGGAGGTGCTCCTTCACGGTTATGCAGGCGGAGGGTGGTGGCCTTGGTTTCCTCTTCCTGTCGGGCTACTGCATCCAACTATGGAAGAGGAAGACGGACTGTGATGGTGTAGCTTCATGGGTGCTGGGAAGAACTGTTGCACTAGACAAGCTACTTTCCATGAATTCAGAGGAGGGGAGTCAAAGCCCAAGGATACTCTGGTTTGCTGAGGACAATAATGCGGTGTTAGTGCGGACATTTATCGGCGTCTTCATGGTCCAGTTTGAACCATTGCAGTTTAAGAAACTTTTTGAATCCTACTGCTGGTTTCACTTTTATCCATTTGAAGGTGTCTATACCGCAGGTAAAAAGAAACAAAGTTAGTATTTTATAGTCTTGTATTGTTGTTATTGTGTTATGTGGTTTGAGTCAGAGGTAGCAGACACTTTATCTGTTTATTCTATGGATGTCCATACAGTAAAACAACGGACATGATGATTGGCAAAAGCAATTTATTTGGGGTTGGCATATTATGTGTATAATAAGCGAACTATTTTCTTTATTGTTGCAGGCCTATTGACATGGTCAAGGATTTCATTATGAGATACAACTGAACTGTTTTCTTGATTTATAGCAGTGTGTTTATTTAAATATCTAGTTAATGCCCTCGTACGTATTTAAATGTTTGTTGGAATCTCATTAGTTCCTTGCCTTCCTATTTTTGTAGATGCTCGCATTGGTGGTGGACACGGTGGAGCTAAACTTTTGTGCGATGCATAATATGATCTGTCTGGATAGATGCTATCTTGAATTTGTGATTTATTGATCAGGTAACTATTTGTTAGTGGTAGCAGAATATTTTCCCTTTATTTTCCTTCGAGGGTATTTTCTGTTTTACTTTTCCTGGTTGCTATGTTGCATTTTCTCCTGTGGTTATGTTTTACTTCCTCCGTCCCATAATATAAGAGCGTTTTTAACACTACACTAGTTCATAATATTGCTTTAGTATTGCTCCATGAATTCCCTTCGAGGGAGTACTTTATTGCTCCATGAATTCAAATTTGTATTGGTAACTAGCAAGTAACAACACCTCAGCTCTTGGCTTCAAACTTGCTTTGTTATTACAAGCTTCACACTATTGCTTTCTTAGGGAAAACATTTCACATTACTGCCCATCCAGGAACATTATAATACATAATGCTCGCTTGCAGTTATTGTACAATTATGCTAATTTTAGGTGGGTCTGGTTTAATATTTTCAGGACGTATATCTATTTGTCAGTCTAATTCTCATAACCTCCAACATAGTGTGTCTTATCCAAAGTACATATTGGCTGTTGTAGTGGTTTATGTGCAGTATAATTTCTGCGACTTTTGTCATTATAGATGCTTAATAATTTCTGTACTGAATCCATGATCAAAATGACCTGTCTAGATTCATACTAAACACTTCTCTCGTCATGAGTAGTTGCCAATGTTTCGTTTTTGATACTGTATGGAGTAAAAAAGGCGTTATCTATTTTAACCGAAGGAAGTATCAATTCATAAAAGGATGCATTATAAAATCCCCGAGGCTTCCACTGCATGAATTTGATTAAGTTCATTTTTTAGTGACTATCTAGCTTGTACATTTCTAATGAGTATGCCCATGAGCTAGAAACCAAACGATTCAGCTCAATTAACTGTCGTCCTATTGATGTTCTCGCTTTGTACTGTTGGTTTTCTCCAATATTGCTGAGTTGATTTGACCTAAAGCCTTTGGCACAATTTCCACATCATCGAAGCTCTAATGCTTACTGTCCGAACCGTACACAAGTTGTGAGATAATTTCCATGCATCAAATAATTGAGTATTAGAAATCTGTTTGACTGGCTTCACTGATTGGTCGACAGGTAACAAGAGTTAGGTTTCGGATGGCTGAGATGCAGAAATGAACTCTTTGTTTCAGGCTCTTCCATCCTGTATGCTGCGCATGGGGCCTGTAATGTGCTCCACAAGGGAATTTGACCCGCTATGTGTCATGCCCTGGTCAAATGTGCCGTGAACTTGTAGGAATTAACATGTCCTGGTCAACTGTAACTGGAGTTAATCTTCTGACTTATGAACTGCCCGTCTGTTATCTGATTTCTCTAGGAAAGATTGGAACTAGCTTGAAGAGAAATTAACTTCCTTCTGTTAATGCATTAGCGTTGGCCTTGTCACTGAATATTACGTTTCATTTGCCTGCGTTGCATTTTTTTTTCCATCATCGTTTGCTCAGGTCCCGCAATATCCATGCTTATGCCCATGACGTTTGTTCATCCTTTTTGTGTGTCTCGATCTGTATTTCAAAGAGATATCATTGCTCCAGGGACGCCTTTATGAGTTGTGCTAATTTGCACATATTCAGTAGCAATGCTGCTACTGGGATAATTTTCTTCTAATTTATGTGGGATATGGTGAAGGCTGAACACCTGGAGATATTATGGCCTGTGCCATAATGCTGCCAGTGCTGGCGACAAGTCTTCCCTTCTGGCTGCCGCCTCATCTGCCCTACAACTTATTTCTGAGATCACTAACGGTATGAACAGAGAGCTACAGGTACTGTCAAAAGCTGGTCCAAGCCACCTGGAGACTCGCCGTAAATCAACATCGACGGCTCGTCCTGGCGAGAAACAAGCATGGGACATGGGGTTGAGACGGTCTGACGCTCAGAGATTGGGATGACAAACTTTCTCATGTAGCCGAGTAGCTGACGGCCTGACACTCTTCATGCGCGCTGAGACGGTCGACAGCCTGAAGGCCATCGACTTCGCTGCCGAGGCAGGTATGGGGCGTATGACCATAGAAACTGATGAAATGAAATGAAACAGTACTGAGGTCTGCCCCCAAAACCAGTAACTTCGATATGGCTCGCCCATGGCATGCTCTCTCGAGAAGCAAAGATATCTTTGTGCTTACCATCTTCATTGAGTTCAGTGTCTATAGTTTAGCTCTGGGTGGTGTCATGCTCAGTACTATGGCATGGAAATGTACCTGTCAGAGATTTGGCAGCAAAAGATTATCAATACAGTCCACCCATTCCTGTCTGGAAAATAACCGAATTCTTTCATGAGTTAAGCTCTTGAGAAATGAAATACACATACAGACAGTGTATGCATGTGTCTTTTTTATAGACAAAATGGAAGGATCTTGCCCTGTCTAAGTAGAATCATCCTGGAATTGCGGATATCCATTTTGGCTCCCAGGGACACGTGTTTCTACGCCCAAAAAATAACTTTTGAAATGTCAAAAATCCCAACATTTTTTTATGTATTTATAGTTACATAGCCTGTCCCAAGCCTGGGTAAAGGAGGAGGGTTATGATAGGTTTGGCGAGCTAACGTGAAAACTCAGCCACTCTTATGGAGATGAAAACTGCGCGCCGTATCTTGATCCAGATACGGTGGCAAGTGAGCGAGGATCGGGTCGTCGCATCCTTAGTGGCGCGCTACATCGGCACCCGGATGTAGTGCAAAATGAGAAAGGGTTTTTGCATTTGACTCGACGAGTGCGAAGGGTAAGGAAGCTAGCCGAGCCTAGGAGGATTCGCTTAGATAGCTGGAACGTAGGGTCTCTGACAGGGAAGCTTCGGGAGCTAGTTGATGCAACGGTGAGGAGAGGTGTTGATATCCTTTGCGTCCAAGAAACCAAATGGAGAGGACAGAAGCGAAGGAGGTGGAGGATACCGGCTTCAAGCTGTGGTACACGGGGACGGCCGCAAACAGAAATGGCGTAGGCATCTTGATCAACAAGAGCCTCAAGTATGGAGTGGTAGACGTCTCGGACCGAATTATCCTGGTCAAGCTGGTAGTTGAGGACTTGGTTCTCAATGTTATCATCGTGTATGCCCGACAAGTAGGCCACAATGAGAACACCAAGAGGGAGTTCTGGGAAGGCCTGGAGAACATGGTTAGGAGTGTACCGATTGGTGAGAAGCTCTTCATAGGAGGAGACCTCAATGGCCACGTGGGTACATCTAACACATGTTTTGAAAGGTGCATGGGGACTTTGGCTATGGCATTAGGAATCAAGAAGGAGAAGATGTCTTAAGCTTTGCTCTAGCCTACAACATGATTGTAGCTAACACCCTCTTTAGAAAGAGAGAATCACATCTGGTGATTTTTAGTAGTGACCAACACTCTAGCCATATTGATTTCATACTCTCGAGAAGAGAAGATAAGCGCGCGTTCCTAGACTATAAGGTGATACCTGGAGAGAGTGTTGTACCCCAGCATAAGCTGGTGGTTGCCGACTTCCGCTTTCGGATTTGTGTCCATCGGGATAAGCGTGCCAAAGTTGCTAGAACGAAGTGGTGTAAGCTCAAGGGAAAGGTAGCTCAGGCGTTCAAGAAGAGGGTCATTAAGGAGGGCCCTTGGGAGGAAGGAGGGGATGCGGACAATGTGTGGATGAAGATGGCGACTTGCATTCGTAAGGTGGCCTTGGAGGTGTTTGGAGTGTCCAGGGGAAGGAGAAGCGAAGATAAGGATACCTGGTGGTGGAATGATGATGTCCAGAAGGCGATTAAAAAGAAGAAAGATTGCTTTAGATGCCTATACGTGGATAGGAGTGCAGACAACATAGAGAAGTACAAGATGGCGAAGAAGACTACAAAGCGAGCTGTTGGTGAAGTAAGGGGTCGGGCATATGAGGACCTCTACCAACGGTTAGACATGAAGGAAGGTGAAAGAGACATCTATAAGATGGCCAAGATCCGACAGATGAAGACGAGGGATATTGGCCAAGTCAAATGCATTAAGGACGGAGCAGGCCAACTCTTGGTGAAGGATGAGGAGATTAAGCATAGATGGTGGGAGTACTTCGACAAGCTGTTCAATGGGGAGAATGAGAGTTCTACCATTGAACTGGACGACTCCTTTGATGAGACCATTATGCGTTTTGTGCGGCGAATCCAGGAGTCTGAGGTTAAGGAGGCTTTCAAAAGGATGAAAGGATGCAAGGCGATGGGCCCTGATTGTATCCCAATTGAGGTGTGGAAAGGTCTTAGAGATATAGTGATAGTATGGCTAACCAAGCTTTTCAACCTCATTTTTCGGGTAAACAAAATGCCAGAAGAATGGAGATGGAGTATATTAGTACCAATCTTCAAGAACAAGGGATGTCCAGAGTTGTACTAATTACCATGGAATTAAGCTGATGAGCCATACAATGAAACTATGGAAGAGAGTTATTGAGCACCGCTTAAGAAGAATGGCAAGTGTGACCAAAAATCAGTTTGGTTTCATGCCTGGGTGGTCGACCATGGAAGCCATTTTCTTAGTACGACAACTTATGGAGAGATATAAGGAGCAAAAGAAGGACTTGCATATGGTGTTCATTGACTTGGAGAAGGCCTATGATAAGATATCGCGGAATGTCATGTGGTGGGCCTTGGAGAAACACAAAGTCCTAGCAAAGTACATTACCCTCATCAAGGACATGTACGATAATGTTGTGACAAGTGTTTGAACAAATGATGTCGACATTGATGACTTCCTGATTAAGATATGACTGCATCAGGGGTCAGCTTTGAGTCCTTATCTTTTTTGCATTGGTGATGGATGAGGTCACGAGGGATATACAAGGAGATATCCCATGGTGTATGCTCTTTGCGGATGATGTTGTGCTAGTTGACAATAGTCGGACGAGGGTAAATAGGAAGTTAGAGTTATGGAGACAAGCCTTGGAATCGAAAGGGTTTAGTCTTAGTAGAACTAAAACCGAGTACATGCTATGCAGTTTCAGTACTACTAGGTGTGAGGAGGAGGAGGTTAGCCTTGATGGCCAGGTGGTACCTCAAAAGAACACCTTTCGGTATTTGGGGTCAATGCTGCAGGAGGATGGGGGTATTGATGAAGATGTGAACCATCGAATCAAGACTGGATGGATGAAGTGGCGCCAAGGTTCTGGCATTCTCTATGACAAGAGAGCGCCACAAAAACTAAAAGGCAAGTTCTACGGGACGACGGTTTGACCCGCAATGTCGTATGACGCTGAGTGTTGGCCGACTAAAAGGTAGCATGTTCAACAGTTAGGTGTGGCGGAGATGCATATGTTGAGATGGATGTGTGGCCACACGAGAAAGGATCGAGTCCGGATTTATAATATACGAGATAGAGTTGGGGTAGCACCAATTGAAGAGAAGCTTGTTCAACACCGTCTGAGATGGTTTGGGTATATTCAGCGCAGGCCTCTAGAAGCTCCAGTGCATAGCAGACGGCTAAAGAGTGTGGAGAATGTCAAGAGAAGGCGGGATAGACCGAATTTGACATGGGAGGAGTCAATTAAGAAAGACCTGAAGGATTGTAGTATCACCAAAAAGCAAGCTATGGACATGGACGCGTAGAAGCTTGCTATCCATGTGCCAGAGCCATGAGTTGGTTGGGAGATCTTACAGGTTTCACCTCTAGCCTACACCTACTTGTTTAGGACTAAAGGCTTTGTTATTGTTGTTGTTGTTATTTATAGTTACATCTAAATGCTACCTGCAAAGGTTTAGGGAAAAAGTTAAATATTTTGGCCTGTACAAAATAAATAAATTTGAACACCAAATGTTACCTTAAATTTGCTTTTTCACCGACAAAACACTACTGCTATGTTTTGTATGAAAATTGTCAAACATACTTGTGACACTAACACGAACAACTATAAAAAATCAATTTTTAAAAAAAACAGTCTACTATTTTTTGGGTACTATTCATCCAGAAGCGTTAGGACCAAAACACTCCTTCCTGATTTTTTATCTTCCTTTTTTGAGTATGAATTTTTGGGCCTCGGGTGCGATGGGTCTCGCTATCCTCACCATGCAGAAACGCGAGGAGATGGGTGCTAGTGTCTCGCTAGGTTAGCTGGAAATAAATGCACCGAGAAATACGACTGAGCCATGGTTCAGAATACGGGCTTTCATACATGTGCGGGTGAGCCAAGAAGTGCATATGAAAATATGAGTGGTTTGCTGTATGGTGGTTGGTAGACTGCATATGAATATAAAAAAAACTTCGTCCGGTGTTTGGTTGCTTGGCTCAGATCAATTTCCAGCATTGCATTTTGTTTAAAGCACTCGAGGGCCAGGCTGAGGAGGTATGACCGAATTGGCCATTTTCATTCATGTAGTTTCACGCGGACCACGAGGTGAGAAAGACCTGTTTCTTTTCTGTGTCAGGTTGCATTCTTCTCTCATTGCGCATACGGAACGCCGCTACTACCAAACGTGTGAGCTTGTATTCTATCAAACCCCACCAACCATCATGCAAGCAAAAACAACATGAGTACATCATTTCTTGCATCATTTTTCCTCAACTAGGCCACAACCTGACTCGTTTCCCTCATACATGAGGATAATATGAGTATTGCCGGACAACCCGAGCATTTGAGGAGACTTTGAGGGGCTCGGTTGGGTCAACTTTTCTTTCTCTCTCCTGTCCGATCAGTGATCATATGTCTGCCCGGTCAATTTGAGGAGTCTGACTGTAGATGCTTTAAGATACATTAAAAAAAAATTGGTTTTGTAGGCTCATAATAGCAAATAGCAATCCACTTATTTGTCTTCCTTCTATAGCACACAAACATAAAATATGTATCGGTTAAATTTTGTGTTGACGTACATATTATGAAACCAAAATAACTTCTATGGGAATAGAGCTACGTTCTGAAAGCTTTCAAAAAAAGAGCTACTTTCTGAAACAAATAACACCCAAGTTCTGCAGAATACATGCGGCCATTTTTTTACAAGCACGGTTTCCATTTATCACTATGTTGGTTTTAAGGTTTTTATATTTTTAGGGGTTTTTGAGGTTTTTATCTGCCAAATTTCCCAAACCATGAAGAGGTGCACCAAATCAAATCCGCTTTAGACTCGCGGGCTTCGGTCTATAGCCCACTTCAGTGTCGTCCGCGAGCGTCCCGGAGGACGAGGCAAACAGGTGAGGGCGGGAATGGAGACTACAGGGAGCGGGAGAGAGGGGTGGTCACCATGCGGCGACCTACGCGTGAAGGAGAACGGTAGACAGTAGCAAAGCAGAGGGAAGGAAGAAGATGACCTAGGTGGATAAGGAGCCAATGGCTCGGGGCGGGCAAATCGGAAGACAGCGCGGCGATCGGCGCCTATCATCGCCCCATTTTTTTACAAGCACGGTTTCCATTTATCACTATGTTGTTGTTTAGGTTTTTATCTTTTTATTATATGGTCTTCTGAGGTTTTTATCTCCCAAATTTCATTTTTTAAGTCTAAACACGCTTTATTCATTACTCAAACAAGTTCATGGGGATACAAGAGATGTTTGGAGGGTGTAAAAGCCACACACGGCGCCCATAATCCAAACCGAAAGCATGTTTAGCGAGGCTATGTGCCTCAATATTAGTGGCTCTACCTTCAAAGATGAAGGTACAACTATCAAAACTAGTTGATGTTTCCACGATCTCCCTGGTTGTGCTGGCGTAGGCTCCCCCGGTGCAATTCTTGATGTCCTTCACTACCCCTTGGCTGTCACTCACGACGAGGATGCGAGCAAGGCCCAGGTCAGTTGCCAGCGCAAGCGCCTCGCGGCATGCCAGCGCTTCCAGCGTCACCGGATCCGTTACTCCATGAACCTTGATGACCGAAACACCCAAAAAACTTCTTGATGAATTTCTGCACAGGGCACTGAATGAGCCAAAATTGCCATCTATGGAGACAGCCCCATCGACCTGGATTTTAGCAATTCCTTCAGGAGGAGGGATCCATCTCGGATGTGCAGGAGTCACCATTGGTTGTCCAGATGTATTTTTCTTCGGTTTGCATTCGTCAAGCTCCCGGACGAACTTCAAGATGAAGTGGTATGTAGACAGTGGGCTCTAAAAAATGTGTTCGTGTAGCGCCTGTCGTCGTGCAATCCAAAGTGCCCATAGAGTTGTGACTACCAAGAGAAACTCCTGCGAAGAGAGCATCTCCTGGAGCGAAAAAAGCCATCGTTTTGCATCTGGTTCCGTGGTGGTGTTCAAGGCCTCCACGAGATCCTGATCAAAAAGTGCCCTGACGCATCTGGCCATCGTGCAATGAAGCAACGAGTGCTGCCAGGAGTCCTCAGCTCCGCAGAGGCCACAACATGTCGTTGTGGACATATTACGGTGATGCAGCACATCCGCAGTCGGGATTGATTGCTGAGCCAGCCTCCATATAAAGATTTTCAGCTTGGGAGGGACATTCACCTTCCACAACACGTTCCAGGATTGTTTTTCTTTGTCCCCATTCGACGCAAAAGCCGTTCCTTCGAGCCACGCCTCTCTTGTCATCTTAGTCTCAACTAGCATGCGATAAGAGGATCGAACTAAAAAAATACCACTTCTTTCATGTACCCAGGACCAAAAATCTTCAATATTCCGTGTGCATAGCGGGATGGAATATATAGCTGCAGCGTCTGATGGTAGGGAGACTTCATCAATCAGCATTCGGTTCCATTCAGCACTAGGTAGAGTCAGTTCATTAACCGTCTGAGGAGGGTCTGCCACTCTGCTCACAATTGGCCTCATGTCCGAGGGCCTCGGCAACCAGTTGTGATGCCAGATGCTCGTCGAATGACCGTTTCCTATTCTCCTGATCATCCCTTGCGTGAGTACCTCGCGGCCATCAATGATGGCGCGCCATATCTAGGACGGTGCCGAGCCTAGTTCGGCATGTAGGAATTCTTCGGAAGGGTAGTACTTGGCCTCGAGAGTTCGAGCACTAAGTGATTCAGGGTCCATCACGATCCTCCATGCCTGTCTAGCGAGGAGAGCAAGGTTGAAAAGTTCAATATTTCGAAAACCAAGGCCTCCACAATATTTTGGTTGCGTCATTGTACTCCAAGAGACCCAACTAGGCTTCCGTTTTCCCTCTTTGCTGCCCCACAAGAACTTCTTAATCAAGGAATTAATATGCTCACAGAGGCCGCGTGGAAGTCTGAAACATGACATGAAATATACTGGAATTGCATGTGCCACCGATTTAATAAGAACTTCTTTCCCTCCTGCCGACAGAAGTTTTTCCATCCAACTCTTGACCTTGTTCCAAACCCGGTCCTTTAGGAACTTGAAAGCCCCGTTCTTACAATTTCCCACATCAGATGACATTCCTAAATATTTATCAGAGAGCGATTCAGTTGGAATATTCAGAGCAGCCTTTATCTCAGTTTTCAAAGAAGTAGGGCAGCCCTTACTAAAGAAGACTGAGGATTTTGCAAGGTTTATCCTTTGACCTGATGCATTGCAATAATCTCCCAAATTTCAAAAACAGTGAAGAGGTGCACCAAATCACTCGTGGGCTTCAGTCTGTAGCCCACTTCAGAGCCTGCTTCTGCTCTTCACACTTCACTCTTCCCAGGCCGCGCCGCCCCCAGCCGCCGCGAGAAGATGAGCAGCCCCCGCCGCCGCCCCCGCTCCTCGGCGGCGGCGCCGCTGGACGACGACGACCTGCTCGCCGAGATCCTCCTCCGCCTCCCCCCGCAGCCCTCATCCCTCCCCCGCGCCTCCGCCGTCTGCAAGTTCTGGCGCAGCCTCGCCTCCGACCCCGGCTTCTCCCGCCGCTTCCGCGCGCACCACCGCAGAAACCCTCCCCTCCTCGGCTGCTTCGTCCATGATTTTTGCGAGGTTCGCTTCCAGCCTACCCTGGAGCCCCCCAATCGCGTCCCGCAATCCCGCTTCCCCTTCGCAATCGCCGCTGGCGACCGCTTCCACATCCTCGGATGCCGCCATGGCCTCGTACTCATCTTCCACGACTCACAGAAGCAGCTCCTGGTGTGGGACCCATTCACCGGCGACCAGCACCGCCTGGACATTCCCCCGGGGTTCGCCGTGGAGAAAACCTGGATCGGCGCGGCGGTGCTTCGTGCTCCCGGAGATTTCCACCATTTCCAGGTGGTCTTGGTAGGCAATAGCGACATTCAAAGTACACAAGCTGTAGCCTCTGTTTACTCGTCGGTGACCGCTGTATGGGACAATCTCGTCTCAACACCGCTTCCATCAGAGGATTCTGGTTTTCTCACCATGGTTTACACGGGCATGCCTGCTGTGATGGTTGGGGGTTCCTTTTATTGGTTGCTTTATGGGAATTCGCAAGAAATCCTTGAATTTGATTTGGATAAGCGGAGCCTGGCTTTAATACCCATGCCAGTGGGGAACACTCGAGACATGGGCGAAGGCAATATTTGGGTTATGCCGGCAGAGGGTGGTGGCCTTGGTTTCCTCTTCCTGAGAGGCTTTTGTGCCCAATTATGGAAGAGGAAGACCGATTGCAAGGGTGTTTCTTCATGGGTGCTGGGAAGAAGTATTGATCTCGACAAGTTACTTTCCTTGAATTCAGAGATGGAGATAGGGTACCCATCGATACTAGGGTTTGCAGAGGACAATAATGTGGTGTTATTGTGGACGTCTGTCGGCATCTTCACGGTCCAGTTTGAATCATTGCAGTTCAAGAAACTTTTCGAATCCCATGACTGGTATCGCTGTTGTCCATTTGAAGGTGTCTATACTGCAGGTAAAAACAAATCAAGTTATTTGATGTTCTTGGATTATTACTGTTGAATTGTGTACTTTTACCTGTTTAATCTAGGACGTCCATAGAATGAAACAACACAAAGATTTGCAAATAGTATTATGTAGAGTACTCGAACTAAATTTTTGTTATGGACCAATAGACATACTCAAGAATTTCATAATGGTGGTATTAGTGCATTGCTGCAGTACAAATGTTACTCAAGATGAGATACACAGTGTTTTGAAATTGAAGACAGTTACATGAGAAACTTGCTTGAACCAATTGAAATGTCAAATAGGTAGCTCAATTGGTACATCCTGAAGCTCAAAGCTGGTTATATTTCTTCCATTCAATATGGTTATCTTTGTCGATCTTGCCAGTAATAGTAAATCCCCAATGGCGACTAGGTTTGATGGTTACAAATTAGTTTTTCACTTTTAGAAGAGTCATGCTGCAAGTGACATGTCCATTTGCTAGAAATTCAGGCTAAATTTATTTAAAGATAATCTTAATATGAATAGTCATGATCACTTTTATTGCTAACATTTATTAGTATGAGCATGTTCCATTTTTATCCAGTGTGGCATGGACCATCTTAAGTGTAACTTTAGATACTTTTCCTTTCCTATCTGCTATTTTATTTATCTATTCCTAATTTTGCACCAGGCATGAATTATTTTCTCAAAATACAGCATTCTGTTTATCTACATATCTTGTTAATGCTCTCTCGTACCTATTTGACTGTTCGTTGGAATCTCATTTGTTCTTTAACATATTATTCTTGTAGACGGGGGCAATGGTGGTGGACCCTCTGGAGCTAAACTTTTGTACAATACATAATCTGAATTGTCTGGATAGACATGCTAACGTGATGAAATGCTTGAGCAGGTACTATCTGTTAGTAGTAGCATAATGAAATATTTCCCTTTCTTTTTATTTTTGCTGGTTGCTACATTGCATTGATTTTTTCTGTGGTTATGGGTCTGTGAAGTTTGAAGATGATTTGTTTGTTGTTCCATCAATGCAAATAGCTGATAACTAACAACACCTCGGCACTTGGCTTGAAACTTTCTTTATTAATATGGGTTTGCCATTTCACATATTGCTTTTTTAGGGAAACATTTTCACATTATTTTATCTAATTATTCTTTTTTTTCTTGTATACGCGTCAGACACAATCTACTAATTGATCTATATTCTGATACCCTACTATATCATAGTATCTACTACTAGTATCTTTAATACCTTAGGAGCTCATGAGACTCTTTTAGTGAAATTCATAAGTCTCAATTCTCATGAAGGATCGTTATCATACCTAATGACCACTTGCAGTTATTGTACAGATAAGATAATCTTAGGTGTTTGGTTAAGTACTTTTCTCAACATGTCTCTATTTATCAGTCTAACTCCCATAATCCCTAATATAGTTGTTTGTGTGCAGTCTGATTTCTTCGATTTCAGTCATTATAAATGTTTAACAATTTTTGTACTGAGCACATGATAAAAATGGCATGACTAAAGTAGTGACCTAAACGCTCTTATATTTCTTTACTGAGGGAGTACTCGTGAAGAGGGCACTGATAGTGATCTAAACGCCCTTATATTTCTTTACAGAGGGAGTAGTTGCCTGTTGCCAACATTTCGTTTTTGATATTGCGCAGAGTAAGAAAAAGGTCCTCTGTTTGGTTGGAAGGAAGTATTAATCAATAAACTGATGCATGATTAATGAATAAAATGATGCATGATTTTCTACTGCATGAATTTGATTAAATTCTAGGTGTTAGTGATTATATAGATCGTACGTTTCTGTAAGAGTATGCTTATGAGCTAAAACCAGATGTTTCTGCTCTGTTTCTCCGTGAGCCCCTCACATGCCCATGATTAGAAAGAAACTTTCACAAGATTTGACAAGCTATAGGATGTTCTAATAGATTTATCTGAAGCACCAACCATTTAGGCTCTACTGAGACTAGATGTAGCCAAAAGCCTGAGAAATTGAATGTGTGCCACTACAAATTAACTGTCTTCCTATTTCTGTTCTCTCTTTGTACTGTTGGTTGTGTCCAAAATTGTTGAGTCGATTCAACCTTGAGCTCTTGAAACAATCTCCATAATGTTTTTTTAGAGAACAATCTCCGTATTGTTGTAGCTAGTGCCTACTGTCTGAATCAGACAAAAAAAAATGTTAGATAAACTCAATGTCTTCTGCGTGGATGAGTACTGCAATTCGGTTTATCTGACAACAATGGTTGCTCTGCAGGTAACAAGAGTTAAGTTTCGTTGTCAGAGACGAAGAAAATGGATTAGTTGATGTATGTTTTTCTACTCTCTACGCTGTGCATGCGGCTTGTGATGTGCTCCACAAGGGAATTGACCTTCTATTTATCATGCCCTGGTCAACTGTGATGATGTGCACTTGTAGGGATTAAACATGCCCTTCTATTTATCGCCGAGATCCTCCTCCGTCTCATAGGGCTCTTCTGCATGCCTACGCTGGAGGCCCCCAATCGTGTCCGCGCTTCTTCTCCTTGCAGTTTGACTAGCACATGATGTACGACGCCAGGGCAGATTTATTTTCCTTGATGCCCACGGGTTTCAGCGCCCTAGCGGAAGAAGGTCCTGGTCTAGACCCCGTCAACGGCGACTAGCCTCCCCACGGGGTTCGATTGGAAGAACACCTCAATCAACGGGCGGCACTCCGCTCTGCTGCCGGAGACATCCACCACTTCCAGGTGGTTTTGGTACGCAAAGACAAACATCATACATGAGGTGGCTGCCTGCATTTACTTGTCGGACGCCAATTCCATCTAAGGCTCATACACAAATACGCTCGGTGTTTTTTCTATGTTGTACGTGGTGTTAGCTGTGGATTTCCTTTAATGTCTGGAATTACCGATTTTGATTTCGGCGATTTCGTCTTTCATGGTTCTTTTTTTATGCACCAGGCTTGTTCCATTATAAATCAAGTGTCTCCAAAAACACTTGGCTTACAATCTTGCATCTTGATTGGTCAATGCAGGTCTTCCACGGATTACGCGTCATGACCGTTGGATTTGCTTAGTCGGACGGCTGTGAGCACCTATTATAAGCTGAGTGCCGCCAAGAAAAAACACACTGCTTATACCCTTGCATTTTGATTGGTCAATATAGGCCTCCCATGGATTACAAGTTAGAGCAAGTATAGTAAGCTTATGTAAGCAGGACATGGAGGGGAAAGAAGAGGAGCCGGCTACAGAATAAGAGCCGGCTGCAACACGTGCTCGTAGGCACTATGTGAGAGTGAAAGGTGGGCCATTTATTAATGAGGTAGCACATCTTTGTATCTTATTATTATACTTGAAGGCTACAAGTTTTTTTTTTTTTTGAGATAAGGCTACAAGGTTGGCTATAGATGACAAGGGAACGTCATATAGACATCAGCTGGCTGTACTATTAGGCTGGTCATAGTGGGGAGTAACTTAGACTAGTGTCATATGCATGCCACTAGTCTAAGTTACTACCCCCATAGTGCAAAGTATCTTAGTAGTAGTGTCATAGTTTGTTTCATTTTTATTGCCTTATAGACTCATTTTATCTTGGGAAGCGCTATGTTACAATAACATATTATGTTACTCCAAATACCTCTCTCCTTATTAAATACTTGTCACATAAGCAAAATTGTCTTGGGATGTGTTAAGTTACTATCTAAGTTACCCCATTATGACTAGCCTTAACCATGCTCTTATGACCGTTGGATTCGGCTTAATCGGACGGCCCTGAGTAGCTATCTTATCTGTCCCATCTCTCACTCTCCTTATCTCTTTTCTCCTCCAGTACGCAGCCGCCGCAGCTCCTCCTCTGGCTCGCCTCGCTGCCACTGCTCCTCCTCTCGGCCAAGCTAGTCCTCGTCCCCTCTTCTCTCCTTGTCCTCCTCTCCACCTCTTCCCCTCTTCCTTCCTCGCCAGCAGCAGCAGCACTAGGGAGCAGCGGCGGCGGCAAGCGAGCAGCAGCAGCGGAGTAGCAACAGCGAGCAGCAAAGTAGCAGAAGTAGGGAGCGCCGGCGGCCGCGGAGGAGCAGCAGCGTCAAGATAATTGATTCTTGCCGGAAGGAACACACGTACACAGCTCCTGAATCTGATTCTTTTCGTTTATTTACACATGCGCACACAAAACCGGTGCATTGCCGCAAGCTCGAATCGGGCCTGCTTCTTTTCGTTTGTTTCTCGTCATTGTTCAGTGTTTACAAAGGGATATACATGCGTATACATACCGCTGGTGGCCCACGACGGCCCTCGGTTTATATATAAACCGGGCTGCTCACCTCGGCCCTTGGTTTGCACCCGGCTTGTACCTAGTAAGCCGTGTACTACAAGCCTCTTTTTATATATAAACCGAGTTTAAATCGGCATAGCCGAGTGTATTAGGTACACGGCTTAATTATAATTTTTTTGAAACTAGCTTGAACCAAGTCAAGTGTCAAATAGGTAGCTCAATTGGCACATTATGAAGCATAAAATTGGTTATATTTCATTGTTTGGATATTATTATCTTTGCCTTGCTGATATTATTAAATCCATAATAATGACTTGGTTTCATATTTTACAAAATAGTTTTTGTAACGTTTAGAAGAGTCCTGATGCAGCTAGTAAGTTCATTTGTGCAGGAGAATTCAGGCTAAATTTTTACAAAGATAATCGAAATATGAATAGTCATTATCACATCTGTTGCCAGAATTTATAAGTATGGGTACATTTCATTCTTGTCTGATATAGCATGGAATGAGCTTAATAGTAATTTTAGATACCCCTACCTTCTAATCAGTGAACAGTCTAAGTATGTATGTTCTTCAATTTACGATATTAGTGAGTATATATTGTTATGAGAATATTTGATTTATTTATTAGTAGGTGTTGTTTGGTTTATCTTTTTCGTAATGTTGCATCAAACCTGAGCTGCTTTTCTCAAGTGAGTTTATCTAAATACCCTGCTCATGCCCGCTCGTATCTATTCATTGTTCATTGCATTTCAATGGTTCTTTGACTTCTTAATCTTGCAGACATGGGCGTTGATGGTGGACATGGTGGAGCTGAAATTTTGCACAAAAAGTTCATTTGCCCCAGTGGAAGTGCTTTGATGTTGTTTGGTTGAGCAGGTAACCATCTGTTACTAGTATCACAATGCAATATTTTCCTTTTCCTTTAGTTTCCTTGGTGGGTGTTTTCTGTTTTAATTTGGTGGTTGCTAAATTGCATTTAACTTTTTCCATCTGTGGTTATCATATGACTATGCAGCCAACCAAATCGGCTGAACAAAGCCTGAGCAACCATTTCCAAGTGGCTGCACCCAGAATCCAGTGTAGCCGGCGCCTCCACAGGTTGAACTAAGGATCACGTAGGATCCAGTGCAGATCATTTCCAAGTGGCTGCACCGAGTTCAAACCTGCAGGAAAGTAGAAGCTCTTTGATTGTTAAAAACAATATTATTGCAATACCTTCAAATAGCCTTAGACTAAAGCACAAACTCCAACCCAGATTTGAGCTTTTAGTCGTTTATTAATACACCATAACCATTTTTCGAACATTATTAGACTAAAGCACAAACTCCAACCCAGATTTGAGCTTTTATTTGTTTATTAACACACCCTAACCAGTTTTCTGAAATAGAAGTTAGTAATGTACACCTTGAGTTGAGCTTCTCCAATGGTGCCATCATCTTGCTCAAGCTGATTTTTTTTTTACGATGCTTCCCATTTGCAAGTAAAATGGAAGTACTTCATATTGCTTCCCCCCTCCTGAACATGCTTCACTATAGCATGTTAGGTCCATTTCAACTCTTCTTCTCTCATAAGCTTAGTGGTCCGCTCATCAGCATCACTCTTGATAGACCTTTCCGGCTTCCGCTGCACTCAGTGGATTTAGTTCTGCCTTAACATCCAGTTGATCAATCAACTGAAGTAAGCCCTCTTTTTCTTTCCTATACCCCCCACTGAGACTACGAGCCCATCCCTTTAGGAAATCAAGCATGCCTTTTCTCTACTTTGATCAAGTCGCAGACTCCCTGCTAATTAAGGTCAGTTTATGCTAAAGGGAAACGAATTAGTCTTATTGACTGATAAAACAAATGAGAGATGACAGTTCACACGTATTGACTTCAAAAAGTCTCACTTGCTTGTCAAGTGCTAACATGAACCCATGTTAATTGCGAGATCCATCTAAACAGAGTCACAATTGACCTACTAAACTAATTATAAGGCTTAAGGGGTAAATGACTAAGTGACCGTTTTGTTTGAAACCAACTGAAAATATTGCTGGATACCCACTGTCAGTTCCTTCCATATGAGGGGAGAAATTACGAATTAACCATCACATTTGATCTTGGTTTGTCTTTATTCTGATCAAGTCCTAGGCTCCTAGGTAACTATACCGTCGGTCTATGCTGAAGGGAAAGAATTAGTCTCATTGAACGATAGACAAATGGTAAGAGTACTATTCACAAGTATTGACTTCACAAGAATTGCACATGATCGATTGCTTGTTGCAAGAGCTCATGGACCATGGAAACTGTGAGATCCACTCACACAGACCTGACTTGAGGAGATACCTGTACATGACCAAGTGGCTGGTCAATTTTAAACTGATCAGAAGTGCCGCTAGATATCAGTTGTGCTCCTTTTATGTGGCTATAAAACATGGAACACTGAGCCTTTTCTTCTTTTTAGATGAGAAGGGAAAAATATGAAACAAGCACATTTGAGCATAATTTTGTTTGCTTTGTTGAAGTCCCAGGCTCCTGGCTAATCAGAGTAATATATGCTAGGGAAAAAACATCAGTGTCTCATTGAATGATAAAAGAAATGTGTGATGATGACCATCGATTGAGTGTGAGAGATAGCATTGATGCCAGATCTATCCACATGGCCAAAATAATATGATTATGGTGCAAGTCAACTCTGCTAGATGCTGATCCAGATGTTGCTGGCAACTCTCTGGTTGGGTGATATATTAATTCCACCCTGGACAGAGAAGACAAAACTTAGTTTCACGCAATACATGGATATGCTGGCAAGCATCAAAGAATCTCGACTGTCAATGTAAGTTGCAGAAATGGAAATGGTAAGAAAGAATACAAGCTGCTCTCCTGATTGCCGCTATATCAAGTGATTGCCAATGTATCAGTATATCACTGTCAGCAGAATATCACAGGATCCCACCATCATCAGTATATCTAGACCAAGAAATGTTGAAGAATGACCTGTATGAAAAGGTAGTGCTGCAAATTTGATAATATATGCACAACCGCGTCTGCAGTTGTTTTACACAACCAAAATACATTGAAATATATCAAACTGATGCCCGTTTTAAATTGTTGGTGGTTGCACACAACGCGCTGACAGTTGAGCAAACTACGATGGCGTACAAGTATGCAATAGTTAACAAAGAGGCTACTTGGCCCTGTGGGTCGCATATTGTGGAGTGCCATACCACTAAGCTCCAAGCTTTATAATACCTTGCATTACTTTCTGCCATATTCCATATATAGTTCCATATCGCTGGCTTAGACTCATACTTCTCATCATCACCAGCATTGTCAAAATGGGCGAGAGCAGAGGAAGCATCGCCTTCTTTGCGTGCTACAGGCCTCCGGTGCCCCTCGACATATTCTGCTGTCCAGCTCCAGCATCATCAAGGGAGGAGGAGCGGCACTTGACGGATGGCGTGTCGTACAACTACAACTGCCAACCCATTCCATCTGCGGCCCTCAAGTCGATCGTCAAGCACCTAGATCTGGCTCCTGAAGCCGTCGAAGAAGCCGCCATCGATTCGGGCCGTCTCACCGGCCTGGTCTTCGTCTCCGAAAGGCAACACCACCTCGAGACTCTTCATATAGGCCTGCGCTTCGATGACGGCGACGAAGTCTGGGTCTTCACCTTGGGGGACATCTATGGCGGCGACTTTTTCAGTGGTGCCCGTCTGGAGGACAGCGGCTGCATCGCAGGAGGCTACGAGGTGGATGGTCACACAGCTGACCATTACCTCGTCTTCGTGTCCACGAAGGAGCCCGTGCAAGAACGCCGCAGCCCCTGGAATGTCGTCTACAAAACTAATCTCAGAACAGGCGAAACTGAGCGCCTCACTCCACCAGGTAATTTGGTTGTTGAATCTTATCTTCCTTTTGCTATTTGATCTACTACTTTGTACTTGTCTCTGGATATATGAATGACTAATTAAGTTGTGTCCTTTCTGAATTTGATCTGCTTCTACTTGTTCTTGGATGCATGGCTAAATTTCTGCTTAAATAATATTTGGTTGACCTGTTTAATTCTACATACATAAACAGGGACGTCCGATTTAAGCCCCTCGGTGTCACCATCTGGGAAGAGGGTAGCAGTGGCTTCGTTCCAAGGAAAGAAATGGGATGGTGAAGTTAAAGACTTGCTGACAAACATTTACGTGATGGACCTAGAGAGCACATATCTGGAGCGCGAGCGGGTGATCGAGAACGCTGGCTGGCCATCATGGGGAAGCGAAACAGTACTATTTTTCCATAAAAAGGTTGGGGATAACTGGGGTGTATTTCGGCACGACTTGAGCACCGGCGAGACCCTCCGTGTGACCCCGGAGGCATTCGATGCAGTGACTCCAGCAGCCATTGATGAGAGCAGAGTGGCTGTGGCAACCATCCGCCAGAAGTCTGTGTTCACCGACGTCCGTGTTGAAGCGCAGTACCGTCACATCGAGGTTTTTGACATGGGTTTGCCGGAGGAGCCACTTCAAATCACTCGGTGTACCAAGCCAAAAGGCGACCATTACAACCCCTTTGTAATGGATGGTGGCAAGTACATTGGCTATCATCGTTGCAAAAGCGACCATCTCGAGGTACCTATCCTTGTGGCTATGCCCTATGCACAATGATTTGCTTGTTCAGTAGTACACACTTGCACAGTTACATTACATTAATTATACTCCCCCCGTTCCAAAAGATAAGGTGTATTAGTTTTTTGAAGTCAAACTTGTGCATGTTTGACCAAGTTTTTAGAAAAAACATATTAATATCTATAATACCAAATTTGTATAATTAGATCCATCATGGGAAGTATTTTCGTGTTTTATTTATTTTTGTATTGTGGATGTTGATATTTTATTCCGTAATCTTGGTCAAACATACATATATTTGACTTTAACGAAAATTGATGCACCTTATTTTCTGGAATGGAGTATGTAGTGATGTCGTTCAAGCTGTCTAAAACATTGTGTCTCCTGCAGCATGGAGATGATGTCCCGAGGCGGTTCGACAAGCTGCAGTCCCATCATGAAGATATTGGTCTGTTTAGGGTTGCCGGTGCATTCCCGGCATTTTCCAAAGATGGCTCTAAGCTTGCATTCGTCGATAACGAATTCAAAGCTGTGTGGCTGGCCGATAGTGACGGAATGCGTGTTGTCTTCGAAGTAAGTACACCATGCCGCTTTATCTTTTGGTTCAAAAGAATGGATGAATTTGCGACTGTTTATGACTGGCCGGTTTTTATTGACTATGGGTGCTCTGTTTGTATTTGTGTACTTGTACATATAGACGGATGGTCCTGATGGTGTCTTCTCACCGGTGTGGAACCAAAAGAAGGATATACTTTATGTCTGTATGGGACCGTCTTTCAAAGCCAACGAAATATTGGAGATCTACGCCATCCCTCACGTATCGAGTGGTGCACGAGAGCGGCGACTGCTCACGAAGGGAAAATTCAATAATGCGTTCCCATCCACCAATTCAGACGGTAAGGAATTACCACTACTGCAGCCTTGCTTCAGTGGCTCCATGAGTCCTCTAGTCCATTCAATATGAATATTGTTTCCCTTGGCATGGTGATAACTTTGTATACCTCTCACAATGACCGCTGTATATTTACATTTATGTATTTATTACACTTGTACAGGGACAAAACTTGTTTTCCGATCGACAAGAAATGGGGGAGACAAAAAGTACAAGAATCTATACATGATGGACGCAGAGATCGGGGAGGACGGTGGTGAAGCGGAACGGATAACAGAGGGCGATTGGATTGACACACATTGCCAGTGGTCGCCGGACAGGGACTGGATCGTGTTCTCGTCAAACCGTGACAAGCCCGCGGACGCTCCGGAGCGCGACCATGGTATGGACCCGGGGTACTTTGCTGTTTACCTGATGAACGCAATCGACCGCTCTGTGGTGAGGGTAATCCGGAGCGGGTACGACTTCTCCGGGCACGTGAACCACCCGGTCTTCAGCCCGGACGGGCGGAGCATCGTCGTGACGGCAGATCTTGCCGCGGTGTCTGCTGACCCAATGTCGCTGCCGCTCTTGTTGCATTCGCAGAGGCCCTACGGCGACATCTTCACCGTTGATATCGACCCGGATGACATGGAGAAGAACCAGGATGTGGAGGAGTTTGCCCGAGTCACGCATAGCAGGTATGAGAACGCCACTCCTGACTGGACCGTGTTCTCAACTCATGACCCGCATGCGCAGTGGAACCTCCTGGTCATGGAGGAGGAGTACACCCCGGCGTGCCCGTATGCGCATCATGATGGGGGTGAAAGCTGGCACATGACAGGCCAGATGTGCATCCCGAAAAGGGTCTGTTGATCTTACGCCGCTATGTCGGAATGGCCCGGATAACTGTGCCTGTTTCGTGCTTGGGCTCATACTGTTGCCTGGATTTATTGCTTGAGATGTATTTGTAATTTCTGTTTGGATTGCTGTCTATTTGGGTTGGTGTTGAGGTGATTTGCCCGGACCATTTGCATTCTACACATTTCATCTTGCTGTAATATATAAGACTTCAGAGTTTTATATGATGATTCTGAATTGAGTAGCCCCTGCTTTTGTTGTGACAAGTTTTGTTAGACTTTCATGACACAAGTACATTATTTATCAAAACGTAATATGATGATATATTTACATAGAAAGGTTTCGCGGAGGTGATTTGCTACCTTTGACAGGAACGGTTTACATCATTCAAATGCTCAGCAACTTGAAATAGTTGTCCACACCTGCTGTGTGGTAAGTCCTACTAGCACCTAGCTCCCTATCTTGCCAACAAAGTGTCTGCTCTCTCAACCGAGATCCAACAACTTCAGCAACACGACCTGACCGGATGGGATGAAGCTGCCAACTTTGTACAAAGGTTTTCATGATGGTGTTCCTAAATACCAGCACAGTGGCCTTCGCAAATGCAATAGCATGACTTTTCATACACTGGAATTTTTTGAAGATGTTTATATTATGTAAACTGAAATATTTAGGTTATAATATAGCCACTACAATTGTTTTTGCTCAGAGAGTATACTTGTGGATTACTTCCTTAATCATAAAGTTTGTAGACTTAATGATTACTATTACCAATTCAGAAACACCATATTATCAACCACATGAGCCCATATTATGTACTCCCTCCGTCCTAAAATAAGTGTCTCAAAGTTGATACACTTATTTTGTGACGGAGAGAGTACTATCTCTGTCTCAAAATGTAAGATGTTTTTGAGGCATCCTAAAAAAATGTCTTAGGAGTACTTCTGTTAGATATATGACTATGAATATAATACTAATCAGCATTGGCCACATGACATTCAGTGTATAGTTTGACTTATATCAAGTGCTGAATGTTGTTTATGTATAATTATCAAGATATTTTGGTTGACATATCAAAGGTAGGATAACGCTTAGATACACTCAGCATGTGTACTGTGTATAAAAAAATTAAAATACAAATTCATATATGCAATGTGTCAGAAAGACTATACTACTGGAAACTTGTTTTGAATACGAATTCAATAGTACTCCCTCCATAAACTAATATAAGAGCGTTCAGATCACTATTAGTGATCTAAACGCTCTTATATTAGTTTACAGAGGAAGTACATATTAAAGTGGTATAGTTCTATATAGTAGAACGGTTCTAACACGAATTGTGGTGGTTTGACCGTATAACGCACGAAATTACGAGTAGGCAGATCAGCGTCCTCTCACATAATCAGATGACCGCAAAAGCACGACAAACTTTTCCGCAAAGAAAAAAAGAGCACGAGGAGCTGCAGGAATAATAATTAAGCACATATAGAGCTAGAGATACGATAACGACTTGGTGCAAACAGCAGCAGTTTAGAACCAGTACTCCTCACTTAACCCATTACATACCCAGGAGTGACACATCTGGCGAGACATCAACTAAGATAGATACCCAAAGCTCGAGCGGAACATTCTCCACGTACGTACCACGGTTGCTGGGTATAGAAGAGCGGTACGTTGTCATCACTCATCAGTCATAGTCCAAACAGAAAACACACGACGTAGATCAGGAAGTACGCGAGAGGGCCAAACGCGCAGCCGCAAAGAGAGCAGACGATTGAGATGAGCGTCCCCGCGGCGCCTGGCGCCATCACCGCCGGGCTGGAGAAGGCGTACACGGCCACCACGACCGCCAGGATCACCGCCAAAATCATGGCGGACGAGCTGATGATGATGATGCCCTGGAAGTGAACGGAGGGAGTCGGAATGGATCGATGGCGAAGAACGAGTGTGGAAGGAAAGCGGGATGTCGAACGTATGCTATGACTGGTGGGTTCTTATACAGGCCTCCAGCGCAGTCTGCACGAGTTAATCGGTCCTCGGCCAGCGGTGAAGAATTAACGTTGCATGTCTTGGGAACTACAAAGGCACGAGTTAATCAGAGCTTCGCGTAGGTTTGACCCGTTGTGAAGTTTAAGGCTGGTCACAATAGGGAGGAACTTAGGAGTAACATCACACACTCCAATACAACTTTGCTTATGTGGCACATATTTAATGAAGAGAGAGGTGCTTGTGGTAACTAGCTAAGTTACCGGAACATCACACACTCCAAGAAACAATGAGTCTATAACCTAATAAATACATCTTTGCATGACACTACATAGATGTTCCTACCCACTATGTAGTAACATAGTCTAGGAAAGTGTGTAAGTTACTAGCTTATGTTCTTGCCCATTGTGACCAGCCTAAGGGACTTGACTTGTGCGTGGTGTTTGATTGGACAAGGATTTATCACCTTCTTATTGGTCCATCTTTACCTCCGTTTGATTTTTAATTCAAGCTTGGCTGCTCTTCTTCACCTGAACCGTGTGGTTCAAATTTCTGAAAGTTGAGACTTTTTAGGGGAGAGCGAAATTTCAGAAAGTACAGAATCCAAGTCCTTGTTTGATACTCCATCCGTCCGGATTTATTAGGCCTAAAGACAATTTCTCTTAGACCAAGACACATAGTAATTTGCTCACATTAATTCTTTCATTTCACTCCCAATGTACTCTCTCACATGCATGCAGCAAATGAAAAAGCATGCATGAAGTATATTAATTTTTCAGCCATGGCACCAACAACAATGGCTTTCAATGCAACCAATGAAATGGTTGCATGCATGCACCTTTCCAAAGCGGGGCCTTACAAAAAGGGACATGCTTGTGATGCTGAGAGGCCTAATAAACCCGGACGAAGGGAGTACGGTGGGACGCTCAATTTCTGAAAGTTGGCGTCCCAATCTCCGCAGGATGGTTTTGTTTAGCTTTGTGAATACTTGTGCTCAAACTTTTAATCTTTGTCTTCAGGAGAAACCTCCTGAGGGCTATGCTAAAATGAATATCGATGCTGCTTTCTGACTTCAGGAGGAGAAATGGGCTACTGGAGCTGTGATCAAAGATGACCATGGGCACTTTGTGGCGGCGAGTAACAGCAGAATTGAACATGTAAACTCGGCAGCTATTGCTGAAGCTAGAACGTTGAAACTTGAAAGACGGGCTCATCCTGGCAGGTCAAGTTGGACGCGAGAAGATAATTATCAACTCGGACTGCCTGGAAGTTGTTCAAACTATCATGATGGAGGTTTTTCAGCAACAAAAGCTTCGGCAATATACGAAGAGTGTGTGTTTTAAGCTAGGAATTTCTCTCCTGTAATCATAAAACACTGTCCAAGGGAGAGGAATATTGTACTGGCTCATTTGTTAACTGCCCATGTAGAAGGATCCCAGACTTGTGCATGGACGGGAGATCCTCAAGTTTTCATTGTATCTAGCCTAGTGGACGATGTAACTATGGTTCAAACATAATAAAGTCGCTATGATGGCTTTTCCTCAAAAAGTTTTTTTAATCTTTGTCGTAGTCCTATTATTGTATTTTTTTTGCAGAGAAGAGGCAAGTGATGGAGAAAATAGTAAATTACAAAAATAATAATCACATTTGGTGCTATGATATCATGGAACAACCATCTTTGATGAAAATTACAAAAAAGACCCCACCAACATTGGGACATGTGTATAACATAGTACTGATCTTGTGGTTTAACCGCTTGGGCCCAGTTGTCGGGTGGAACCAGATCCTCTACCGTGCCCGAAGGCACGTCAGAGGTGCCGTGCCTTCGCTTTCCAGGAACGGCCGAACTAATGGGCCTGTAGCCTACGAGCAGAACGGCCGAACTAATGGGCCTGCTATTTTGATTGTCTTTTCTGTTTATTTTCAGCAGCTTGACAACGTTTGGCTAAAAAAACAGCTTGAGAACGGGAGGATTACACATTCATTGAATAGCAAAGCAAGATTTTTTTTCCGCGAACTTCCAACCTATTTTTTTCCAGAAAGATCAGATCTACTATAAAAGTTGATAAACTAAATCAAGATGTTATGCCTGTGGTGACTTCGTACAATCTCAAGATGCTATTCCAGCTCAGTCTTTTGGAGGTGCTCATACGGGTAGGGCGTACATGCATGGGTTCCTAGGGTGAGTGTATGCTCATGTATGTGAGCGACTATTCAAGGTCGGGTTTCTCATGCCTCCCGCCAGTGTCTCTCTGAAGATGGAATAAGTTTCTCCCCGCCTAGTTCCCATCCCGGTGGTGTTTCTAGCATCATCGGAGGGTGTGTGGAGATTTGTCTCCGGCTGATCTCGCGGGATCCCATCTTCGTTCGTCTGTGTTCATGTGTCTATAGGTTGGACCCTTCTGATCTATACTTCTCTTCAACAATAGCGGTTGTTGTTCTAGTGCGCTGGTCTGATGGAGCCTTAGCACAACAACTTCCCAACTGTCTACAACAGCAAGATTTGCCTGGATCCGAAGAGACAGGGGTGAAGACGGCGGCGCACCTTCGGCTCGCTCTAGTGCTTGTAGTCATTAGTAGGTTTCTACAGACTTGGATGTATTTTTTACTTCTTGTTTTCTTTGTACTACCTTGACAGTTGATGAATAAATTAAAAAAAATCTCGCAAACAATATTCTTTATACGACAAATGATGAATAGTGGTTGTTCGGTGGTTTCAGAATCTTGATGTAATTTTTGAGTTGATTTTGTACTTCCGATGAACTTTTATAATACATCTGATTTTTCCGGAAAAAATGGTTGGGTGTTTTCTGCATAAAAAATCTTGCCTTGCTATTCAACGAACGTGTGATGCTCCCGTACTCAAGGTTGGATGCTTTTTTAGACAAACGTTGTCAAGCTGCTTTTTTTAGCGGTACATTGTCAAGTTGCTGGAAATAAATCGGAGACTTTGTCCCCTAGGGTTTCCCTCTAGGGTCTACCTGTTCCTTCGGCGGCGCCGCCGAAGTCCACATCAAATCTACTATATTCCCCTGGCTTCTCACCGGCGGCTGGTAGCAACAACAGAGATCCTACGGGGGTGCGCCCAATCATGATGGAACCTGCAAGCGATGGGCTTGGGGGTGTCCCCGAGGAAGGACAGACGGGGATGGAGAAGCGGGATGGTGAGGAAGTTGGGGTCGGCCATGCCTCGGCCGATCTGCCAGGATCAGATGTTCCAGAGGGAAGTGGGTCGGCTGGGATGGAAGAGGGGGATATGGAGGATGTAGAGGAAGAGGAGCCACTGTCTAGGTGATTGGAAGAGGGTAATGGAAGGGGGGCCGTGGAAGTTTCGGCGTGATCCTGTGGTGCTAGTGGAATATGATGGCTTTACCAATAGAATACGCCCTGGACATGTACCCGCTTTGGGCAAGAATTAAGGGCTTGCCGGATGGACTAACTAGGAAGAAAGAGCTCGCGGAGAAGGCGGCCAAGAAGGTAGGAGAGCCTCCCTTCACAGTGATCGTGAACGAAGGGAAAATAAATCCTTCGAGCTACCTGAGAGTTAAGAGTCTTTGTAAATGTCAATTCTCCTTTGGTTAGATTTGTGCCCATTACATTGAAGGAGAAGAAGAAATATCCAGTATACTATGAAAAGCTCCCGGACTTCTGCTATTTTTGTGGCTGTATGGGGCATGTGGTTGAAGAGTGCGGAGATGGCATACATGACCCAAGTACTTGTGAATGGGGTGAGTACCTCCACTGGATAAATGAGCCTGTTGGCAATGGGCCCAAAGGGGGCCGAGGTGGTTGGGGTTCTGCTGGAAGAGGGGGTAGCACGTTTGGTAATGGGCACCGTGGGGGTGGAGTTGGTGCAAGGGGAAGAGGTGCAAGAGGAGGAAATAATTCAACAAGGGGCTATAGTGGGGGGATGTGGATACGGGTATGGATGAGATGCCAGGAAGTAATCATTTTAACTCAATGGACATAATAAGGGATGATAGGAGTGCTCGGAAGAAACTGATCCGAGATGATGGCACTATTAATGTGCGCGGACAACCTGTACCCAACCTTGCTGGGAAGGTTGCAGGTACAGTTTTGCTGATTGAAAAAGGGGAAGTAGCTGAAAACAGTGTTAGATTGGAACCCAGTACGACCCCCGAAAAAATACCTATTGTGAAACGTAGGAAGCAAGGTGATGGTGATGCAGTTTCTGATACAGCTAGGACAGCCGAGGCAGCCTCCGAGATGGAGGACCGCCGGTCCCAATGAATCTCATTAGTTGGAACTACCGGGGAGGGGGCCGGGAATACCCGGACAGTTCGAGAAATGGCGACTTTTATTAGGTCGCATTCTTCTCATCAACGCCTAGGCCTCAGAGAGGCAGATGCAAGCTTTTCGTGACTCATTGGAGATTTGTGACCTTGCTGACTTGGGGTTTTCTAGAGTCCCACGCACGTATGATAACAAAAGGAGTGGCAATGGTAATGTTAAAGTTCGCCTAGATAGGGCGGTGGCTTCCCCGTCCTGGCGCAACCTCTTCGAGCAGCCGTCAGTTCGTCACCTGATCTCACCGGTGTCAGATCATGTGACCTTGCATGTAAGCTGTGATAGATTTGTGGACATGCATGTTAAAAAGAAATTTAGGCAATATGAAGTAATGTGGAAAAGGGAGCCGGCGCTCCAAGAATTAATCGCGCGTGCCTGGGCGGATGCATGACAGAAAAGGTGCATGGGTGATGTACATGCGGCCCTTAGAGCCACGATGCATAAGCTCTACGCATGGAGTAAGGAGAAATTTGGCAGTGTGACTAGAGAAATAGAGAAGACAAGAACACGGCTTGAGGAGTTGATGCTTATGAATGCGGATAGATGTGAGATTCGACGAGTTACTGATAAGTTGAATGAACTATTATACAGAGAGGAGATGATGTGGCTGCAGCGGTCTCGAGTGGATTGGTTGAAAGAAGGCGATCGCAATACAAAGTTTTTTCATGCAAGAGCTATTTGGAGAGCTAGAAAGAACAGGATCAAGAAACTAGTAGATGAACAAGGTACTGTTCACATGGAAGTCAGAGAGATGGGAGATGCAGCCTCTGCTTATTTTGGAAATATCTTCAAGGCAGGCCCCTCACTTGATTCTTCTCCCGTCACAAACCTGTTCAGTTCTGTGGTCACCGACGAGATGAATGATAATTTATGTGCAGATTGTTCTGAGCAGGAGATCGCCGATGCCCTGTTTCAGATTGGTCCCTTGAAGGCGCCGGGGCCCGATGGCTTTCCCGCGCGGTTCTTCCTGAGAAATTGGGCGACTATGAAGGAAAGTGTAATTGTTGCGATAAAGGAGTTTTTTCGCATAGGTATCATGCCACCACACATTAACGACACTATTATTGTCATGATTCCGAAGGTGGATAGTCAAGTAAAGATTACAGACTTCAGACCAATCAGTTTATGTAATGTCATTTATAAAGTGGTGTCCAAGTGCTTGATGAATCGATTGAGGCCTGTTTTAGATGATATAATATCTCCTTCTCAGAGTGCGTTCATCCCTGGGTGTATGATCACTGATAATGCTTTCATAGCGTTTGAGTGCATTCACCACATAAAACAGGAAAAGGACCCCACTAGGAGTTTCTGTGCTTATAAACTGGATCTCTCTAAGGCATATGATAGAGTGGATTGGAACTACCTTAAGCAGATGATGCAAAAGATTGGCTTCGCTCACCAGTGGATAGACTGGATAATGTCGTGTGTGACCTCGGTGAGATACTCCGTAAAATTCAATGGAGCCATCTTGAATTCATTTGCACCGTCGCATGGCCTACGGCAAGGTGATCCGTTATCCCCTTATTTGTTCCTTTTTGTTGCAGATGGTCTCTCGGCTCTCATTAACAAGGGGGTGGAAACTGGGAATTTGTCACCACTGAAAATAACAAGGAGAGCCCCCGGAATATCACATCTTTTGTTCGCAGATGACACGTTATTGTTCTTCAAGGCTGATATTGATGAAGCCAACCATATTAGGAGCATTTTGGATGTTTACGCGGCTGCTACAGGACAACTTCTAAACCCCTCCAAATGTTCTATGCTGTTCGGAAGTTCCTGTCCTGTTGGGTCTTTGGAAAGCGTTAAGCAAACGCTGCAGGTTACTGCATCGGATTTTGAGGAAAAGTACTTGGGCCTACCAACACCAGACGGTAGGATGTCAAAAGGGAATTTCCAAAATTTACAAGTTAAAATGACAAACCGCCTGTTTGCGTATGATGGCCATCCTACACAGGCTGGGAAAGAGGTTCTTATTAGAGCAATTGCTCAATCTATCCCGACCTACATCATGAGTGTATTCAAACTCCCCATGGAGCTTTGTGATGATCTGAATCGCCTAATCCGCAACTGTTACTGGGGTGCAGAGAAGGGAAAGCGGAAGACTCATTGGCATGCATGGCATAAAATTACTCGGCCAAAGAAACAAGGTGGCTTGGGTTTCAAATATTTTCGCTTGTTCAACCAAGCCTTGTTGGCACGCCAAGCCTGGAGGATTCTGGAGTTTCCAGATTCTTTGTGTGCCAGGTTACTTAAAGCCAAATACTTCCCAAATGGACACCTCTTGGATACTGTTTTTGCTGGAAACCCATCGCCTACTTGGCAAGCGATTGTCCATGGGTTAGAGCTCTTGAAAAAAAGCATGGTTTGGAGGATTGGGACGGACCAAAATGTCCGTATCTGGAGGGATCGATGGATTGTTAGGGAGCCATCTGCTGGCCTTATTTCTCCACGAGGGAGGTGCCGCCTCAAATGGGTCTCGGAGCTCATAAACCTCCATGGTAATTGGGACATGGATAAACTAACGCAGTTTTTTCTCCCAGTGGATATTGTGGAAATCCTGAAAATCCATTTGTTTACTCGCTTTGGGGAGGATTTCTTGGCATGGGCACTTGAAAAGAACGGTGTGTTCTCTGTCCGGAGTGCATACAAACTTGCTAGTGATGAGTTGATGAACCCACGGGGACACTCCTCCAGCACCAGATCGGATGGCACACGGGAGTGCTGGAAACACATTTGGAAAAGTACGGCTCCGCCAAAAGTTCAGAGTTTTGCGTGGAGATTGGCCACGGACTCATTGGCAAACTGGACTAACAAAGTCAAAAGGAAACTAGAGGTGTCACCGTTATGTACAGTGTGTGGTATGGAAGAGGAGGATTCATTCCATGTGTTCTGCAGTTGTAATCATGCGAGGGTGCTATGGAAGCTGATGGCAAAGGAGTAGAAGCTCCCACCTAGATCTTTGTTAAAGCCGGTCGGCTCTGATTGGTTTATCGAACTCTTGTCTGAACTGAATGATGAAGGCAGAGTGCATGTGTTTATGTTGTTCTGGAGAATCTGGTTGTTCGTAATGAGATTGTCCATCACAAGCAGCCACCTCCAATGGACGTGTCAGTGTAGTTTTTGTCTAGTTACCTGTCCTCACTTTATAACATCAAAGCCGATCCACACTATGATCCTATCAAAGGGAAGGTCGTCGTGGATGCAGGTTTTAATCCAATACCATCCGTTGGCTGCTCTGTAGATGGGTGGTTGAGGCCCCTTGGACTAAATCGGACATTGGTAGAGTGAAACTAAACACAGATGCTTCAGTGGCTGGAGGGGAAGCAGGATCTGGTATGATTCTAAGGGATCATGAGGGTTCCATTATCTTCACTTCATGCAGACACATACAGGGATGATGTGATGTTCTGGAAGCCGAGCTCATGGCCTTGCGAGAGGGTATTTTGCTGGCGTTGCAATGGAGCAACTTACCCTTGGATATTGAGTCGGATTGTCTGGAAGCGATCAAGATGATAAACAGATGCAGTAGTAACAAGTCTAGGTTTGCTTTCATTATAGGAGAGATCACCAGGAGTTTGGGGGAACGAAGTTCTTGCATTGCTCATACTCGTCGGAGTTGTAATAGGGCTAGTCATTCCTTGGCTAACTTTGGTAGGTTGCATCACTGAACTGTTGTTTGGCTAGGCTCTGGTCCGGAGGAAGTCCTGGAAATTGTTGGACGAGATTGTAACTTGTAAACCAAAGTGAGTAATGCATGAACTTTATACCGCAAAAAAGCTGCTGGAAATAAACAGAAAAAACAATCAAAATACCATGCCATTAGTTGGGCCGTTCTGCTTGTAGGCTACAGGCCCAGTGTGCCCGTTTTGCTGGAAAGCAAGAAGGCACGGCACCTCTGACGTGCCTTCGAGCACGGTAGAGGATCTGGTTCCTTGTCGAGTTGGCACCGATACAAGCTGGGTGGCCGACAAAAAGTTAGGGCGTTTCATTTTTTGCCCAGCCAATCCCTCCCATTCGACCCCTTTTCCCACACTTTGGATTCCATGGTGACAGGTGGTGGAGGTGTCAGTGGTGGAGGTCTGGCGGCGATGGTGCTGCTTGTGCCGATAGTGGTGGTGGTTCGCTGATCTGGAGGACAAAAGGAAGCGGAAGAATCGGTGGTGCCACATGTCCACATGGTATGCCAAGCATCGTGCAGCGGACCTTCAGAAATCATTTGAGCAAAAAATTACCCTACCTAGCTATAGTGTCAGCGCGGTTGGGCCATGGTTGTAGTGTCGAGATGTATGCGAACAGTCCCCGTGCCTTGGCCCACAACGACGACTCGTAGGTGATTTCGGCGCGTCTCGGCCATGAGCGTGTAGTGGAGGCAGTGGCGAGGTGTCTTTCCTAGCCTGAGCCAGGGAGAGGGAGAGCCGATGGCGGTGGTGCGCGACAGTGGTGCTAGCAGAGGCTCGTCAGAGCACCGCGACTACTTCCTTGATCTCGAGACGATCATCATCGAAGAGAAGGAGGAAGAAAGAGAGGGAGAGGGGGAGAGCAGCCGGTGGTTATCGATGCGGTGTCCGGTGGTTACCAGAGCGTCATCCGTGTCATCAGTAGAAGAAGACCTCAGCCATTTGGTCTGGATAGATGGACGAATGCAATCGCAATCCATGAGATGGCCAAGCCGACCTATCAAAACCCACAAGAGGGCTTTCATGCTTTGCGAGTGTTGCATTCATTAAACACTCAATTCTTTGTCGAGTGTTGCACTCGACAAAGTTATTTTATATGACTTGGGAAATATTTAACTTGTATACTCAATTTTTTATCTGATACATCTAAATACAATTTTTTTACATGTAATATACAACATATAAGTTATTTTGTAGGAGTTTCCATAATTTTGAATTGATTCAGTCTTTTCTAAAGTATAAATGCATTTGATTGCTCAAATATAGCAAATGGACCCTTAAAATGCGAAACTTTGACTATGTTACATAGAAGTGCAACGAAGTGCTTCTTCAATCCCGTCTTCTTCCTCCAATCCCTCAAGTAGAACTGGCTAGACAACCTACTCATGCCTCATGTGGCTGGCGGCGCTTCCACACTCTCATTGCTTCTCCACCCTCCCTAAGCCATCGCACAGACCATTCCTCCAGCCAGTTGTTGTTTTCTGCATGTTTTTGACTTCTCAGAAAATTAATATCTACGGAGGTACAAATACTTGTGGATTTAATACGATTTTTTCGCGACACGAGGAATCCAAAGGTACCGGAGCTAGATGAGAGGACCCACAGGGCCTCCATGTGGGTAGGGGTGTGGCCAGGGGCTGACCCGTGCCTCTAGGACGCGTGGGCCCCTATTAACCGCCTTACGTCCATTCTTTGCCTATAAATTCCATAATTCGAGAAACCCTCAGTACCAATTTTCTCTGATTTTTTCCGCCGTCGCAAGTTCCTGTTTCAAGGAGATCCAATTTGGAGGCTTGTTCCGGCACCCTGGTAGAGAGGGAATCCATCAACAAAGGCTTCTTCATCAACCTTGCTGTCTCCATGACCATGTGTGAGTAGTTACCTTAGGACCTTAGGGTCCATAGCAGTAGTTATATGACACTCTCTTGTTCTTCAATACTACATTCCCGTGAGCTGCCTCACATGATCGAATCTATCTTATGTAATCTGTGATGTGTTTGTTGGGATATGATGGATGGTCACTTTACAGATTGTTCATTGAAATCAATTGAATCCTTTGAAGTTTCTTTGTTTTATAATTGAATAGCTTTTTATGCTCTTCGATCTATTTCTTTCCTTTAACTAAGTATGATGGGTAGTTCCACAGAGGGAGTTGTGCATTGTAGTGGGTTATAATCTCGCGATGATTTATATTCCAGTGACAATAAGGGACAAGATACATATTGTATTGTTGCCACTAAGAACAAAGCCCTAGTTTCTTGTCATATTATTTGATATTTTACTATCTATATTATGTCATCTTACTTATTGCAATGCTCTTTTTGTCATGAAATTAATACTTCGGGTGCATGCTGGATAGCGGTTCTAGGTTGGAGTATTAGTTATAGATACAGTCCGATAACGGTCTACATATCACTGATGTAATGCCTATATGAGATTATACCATGAACAATCACATTCATAAATATAAATATTACAATTTAATCGCTGCACAACTGTAATTTGTTCACCACACCACACTTTAATGCTTATGAGAGATTCCACTAGTGAACATATACCCCCTAGGTCTATTCTCTATTAATGAAAACCTTATCAAAAATATTACTTTTTGTTATATCATTTCGTTTAATTTATCTTTTATCAATTCCTACCATACCATGCAATTTAATCTTGTAAAAAGCAACACAAGAAGCTTGACATCCTTCTTGACATGTTGGGGACAAGCTTGTTTTGTGCCTTGTGTACAGGTACCAATGACTTTGTTTTCTGGAAGAACTCCTTTTGGTTCGATAAACCTTGGTTCTCTACTAAGGAAAATATTTATTGCTAGGTTACTTCATCCTTATACTTGGGGGGGTACCCAACCACTCTTAGAGAGAGTAAGCAATGCATCATTGTGGTCACGACATCTTGGACCTCGACCTAACGCATAATCGAGTGACGTGAAACAAATTTTGAGGAAGAAAAGAGGTGCCTCCTAATGGGAAGCTGACATGTGAGACCCACTGAAAGCACAAGTGCTACCTGGGTGATTTTGGTAATTAATGTCAACATATCTCTTGTTGGACTAATGTTTCTACCTAGTATGTTTCAGACAAGTTCAACAATGGAGTGGCATGGACTAGAGGATGTGGAACCCCTTCAATATGCTAAGGACAAAGGATTGGCTCAAGCTCAAAGCTCAGGACTCTACATTTTCTATTTTAGCAATCCAAGATCACATTGAGTCCATAGGAAAGCCAATACTATTAAGAAGGGATGAGGTGTTCTTAATGGCTTGTTTGCTAAAAGTGCTTAGTGATATGCTCCAAAGCCCTCAACCACTTTCTCACTTCCAAATTTGTCCCAAACCAAAAGTCAAACTCGGCCCCACCGATTCTTTCTATCCGGAGCCACTGACACTAGTGCAGAACCGGGCTTTAGCGCCGGTTCGTAAGGGCCTTTAGTGCCGGTTCCACAACCGGCACTAAAGAGTGGGGACTAAAGGTCCCCCTTTAGTACCGGTTCATCACGAACCGGCACTAAAGTGCCACCACGTGCCACGAGCCAGGCCCGGGTGCGTGTAGGTCATTAGTACCGGTTGGTAACACCAACCAGCACTAAATGTTTTGGTTTTATTTTTTATTTTTCCATTAATTTTGTGTTTTCCATTTAATTCTTTTTTGTTTGCTGGTATTTTACGATACTTCATATTGTACACGTTATGCATATATATAAATAGATTTTCTCGTAGAACATATATATATATATATATAATTGAATGTCTAACAACCACCATTAATTATTCACACATACACATGTATATATATATATACAATTTCTCCTACATGTTGCCTTGGTGCCTTCGGAGCACGATAATAAGTGGTTCATGGGGGCGATAGCGGGTAATAGTATTTTTTTCGGATCTATGACCTGGTCGAGCAAAAATCTCGCTATTTACTCTTGAAGTGCTAGTATGCGCTCCGTTGTTAGGAGCTTCTCCCGCACCTCTTTGAACTGTTAAGAAGGAGATCAATATGCATGTGTATTAGTTGTGTGACTAGATATCGATAATGATGTAAATATTATGAATAGTGTTCTGGAAAACGTACCCATTCCTGTCTTTGAGATTTGCTCCTTTCGGACGCCATCATGCGAATGTTCTCGCAAACGTAGTATGCATACATATTATTCCTCGGAGCCTGCCTCAGGGCCTTTACAAGAATGGAATTTAATCAGATAATAATTAATCAAGCATGATAATTAATTAATGATATTGAAACAAGAATTAAAGAGATGGTAAGCTAGCTAGTAATACTTAATTACTTACCTTGTGTCGATACCAATACAGCTTTTGTCGCCATTTGCCTGGAGTCACCTTGATGAACTTTGCCCAAGCCCTGCCCGCCAGCAAAGAAAATGAATAAAGGGGTTATTAAATAGTTGATATCAGAAAATGGCAAACTAATCAAATAGGCCGAGATATAGTTAATAATGATTAAAATTACCTGCCGACTATCCCCTTCACGATGGCGAAGTCACTTTCTGCCTTAAGTAGTGAGTTCAGTACTTCAACTGTTCTTTTATCAACTTTAATGATTAACAAGATCAAGTGGAAACTGCATGCGCACACGTTTACATGTCTTATTAAGCAGGCATGTGCACAACACTAATCAACTAGCCTAAACCCTATACACTTAATTATTAACATCTAGCTAGCTAGTAAGCAAAAATAGAATTTGTAGTACAAGACAGTGTGACTCACAGGAAATTGTAAGGAAATACTATATCTTCATTGCTATTGAGGCGTTTGAAGAACTCTAGCATGCTTTCCTCTAAACTTGCTCGACAACTTGGAATATTCCATGTCTACTCATTAACGGTATTAGGGTCAATGAACCCAATGCCATAGCATCCAGATTTTTTCATTTCATACATCTTCATCCTGCATAATACCACAGAAAAGAATATAGTGAGGATAATTACAGGTAATGATTGATCAAAATGATCACTACAACTAGTTTGAGACTTAAATTACAGAAAGAAATCACTTACAAACAATAGCAACTGACGAAAGATTTGTCGAGTGCGTCTTGATTGTATAACTGAAATAGTTCTGAATACTCAACGGACAGAGCTTTCTCATGGTAGTAATGCTCCTCCTTGACATTCACCATGAGGGACTCTCGATTGGAAATCTTGGTAATGTTCATGTACCACTGATGCAATTCATACATTCTCGTTGGGAGGTTCTTGACCTCCTCGGGCTTGACCAAAGGTTGGCCGCGGACATATTGCCGTTTTATTTCCTCCTCTCTAAGAGGAGACATGGGCTCGATGTCGAGAAGTTGTCCAACACTAATACCGAGCATTTTAGCTTGCCTTATATGCTCCTCGGTTATTACCAGATTGTTCAGCTGGGGAACGGTTTGCCCACAATAATATATGGCGCGCGTACTCTCATGTGTTGTTGGCACAACAAGTGGGGGGATCGATTGCGCTGCCTGTTTTCCCAGCTGGGGAACAGTTTTCCCGCATTTTTTGGCAGCTGCTTGTTGGATCGAGCTCGAGCTCGCTTCCCTCTGTAGTCGTGCTCGATGTGCCTTCCTGAGTTGGCGCTCATAGTCAGAGTCAACAGGCTTGGGAGCTGGTGCTCTAGCCATACGAGCGAAGTGGTCAATCTTTTCCTCAGGCACTTTCTCCCTTGGCGGCGGTGCCGGTTTCGGTCCAAAATGGGCATCCACTTCGGCCTTCACTATGGCTTTGTTTTGCTCCTCGGTCATGTCGTAAGGCCTCTGAGGAAGAGGAGCGAGGCTGCTTGAACCATATTTATATCGCTTGCCTCCGCCTGTACCTCCTGTACTACCTCGACTCGTACCGCTACACACCATAGCTGCAGCGTGTCTCTTCTGCGATTGCTGAGGCGGTAGAGACGGCTGACATGGCTGAGTTGGAGTAGGAGTCTGCTCACGCATTGGTGGACTTGGAGGAGCGGGAGTCTGCTGACACGGTGGCGGACTTCGAGGAGGAGTCGGCTCAAGCGTTCGTGGACTTGGAGGAGCGGGAGTCTACACACATGGTGGCGGACTTCGAGGAGGAGTCTGCTCACGCGTTCGTGGACTTGAAGGAGCGGGAGTCTGCTGACACGGTGGCGGACTTCGAGGAGGAGTCGGCAGACGCGGTGTCGGTGGACTTCGAAAGATGATGCAATCATTTCTCCATAGGATGATATGATGTATGGCCTCTCCCAGTGTGTGCTCATCGTCACCTCCAGGAATGTCAAGCTGTAGCCCCGAATATGGGTCCACCACCTCATCAACCAAGACACGAGTATAGCCCGCTGGAATATGGGCGCAATGGAAGGTTGCTTCGGGGGTAATTGTAAAAGCAACGGCGTCCGCCACCTTCATGGATATGTTCTTCATTTTGAAGTGTAGCTCACAGTTAGTGTTCTCTGTGATGTCATCCACAGGGTATGTATCCAGCAGTACGTCGCCTGGGGCGGAACCAACGCTGCTTCTCGGCATGGATGGGACGGTGCTATATACACTACTAGATATTCCGTTTTAGCCGAGGGTCCAATTACCGTCGGATATTTAAGTTCACCGTCGGATACTTTTATAACTGACGGTATACCGCCGGCCATCTCCCGTCGGCTATGCTTCGTCGGCCATTACACTAATAGCCAACGGTACCGTCATATTATATCTTTGCCCACGGTGAGAAGCTGACGGTGAGCCGTCGGATATCTTGTTGCCTACACCTGGCTCCTAGTAGGTCGAATGCACTTATAGCCGACGGTTCACGGTCGGGTGTTTATCATCCGACGGTTATTGCTTACCGTCGGTTTTCTTAATAGCCAACGGTATATACAACCCGTCAGGGTTACGTAGAACTGAGAGGAGAGCCGAACCATCGGTTAATGTGATTATCGATGGTACATACACCCCTTCGGGGATTCCTTTAGTTGAGAGGTTAGCCCGCGCCTTCAATTTAGAAAGTCGCCAACAGTCTAAAGTGCCTGTATGCATATTCTGTATCCAAGATGTTTGTTGCACCATGAGCCATTTGTCAACCCTCACTGAATTAATTTCACTAAGAGGTGTTGCACCACAGGGAAGTGCGATATATAACCGCACATGAAAATTCTTTTTAATTAATTTAGCATAATCTAAGTATTACAAACCTAATGAGTTGCATATGAATTACATTTACCATAACAATCCATCTAGGAATTGTTGAATGCAAAACAAAATAGTGACAAAGAGGTCCAGACAATTTTGCGTCAGCAACTTCAGAGCTCTACTTTATCACAATGCTTATCGCCAAAGCTATCATCTCCCTTGTTGCCATAGATGTCATCCTCATCATCATCAATGTCATGATCATTCTCACAGCTCGGACCTCTTCTAATATTTCTTCACGTTCCTTAAGAAATGACAAGACTAGATGTGAGAGAGATGCAAAACAATGCAATGCATTTGAAATTAAATTGAACCACACGGAACACATTTTATTAGGGAAGGTACAGAGAACAAATTTTATTGTTCTAGAAACATCTATGCATGGAGATATATAGCTAATCACGTACTGTTGGAACTAGAAACTACATCGACAATTACTAGTGTTACAACAGTAATTCATTTCTTTCCAAACCATACATCTGAGCAATAGAAACTAAAATATATAGATGAACAGTAAATATAAAACTAGTATTTTGCATCTTTTATCCACAAGGCTGAATACTAGTACTTTTTGACCTCTTAATATACTTCCATGTATTTTTGTGTATTCACGCAAGACAAAATCTATTTACCCATCGGAATATTCAGTTATTTGTGGTACTATTTTCCTAATTGTTGTATATGTAGTTGTACCTTTACACAACTAGCGATTAATGGAAAAGCCAATAAAATTGTAGAGGACATCATAATAGATTTCTCAAAGAGAAGGGATGTCGCTGCCATGAATTTGGAGAGGCAAGAGAGATCTGGGGCACAAGCTACCTTCAGGTTCCAAGGATATCTTTTTGACGGGCAAGGAATTCCTCATTCACTTTACAAGGACAACACAAAACTTGAGCCTATGTTTGCATAGTAACTGCATACGGAACAGAAAGTTATACTGACCCATAAAGGATGAAGCAGAAGGCGTATGTGTTGATGCTCGAGTCGAACACTTCATTTCTGTACAGCTTAAGCACAGTGTAGTAACCTAAATTGCAGAAAAGTATAATAAGTTTGTCAGCAAAGCCTTATCTGAATGCTTCTCATTTTATTGTTGTTGAAATTAGACTTACTGAAGCCGTCGACAAGGGCTCGTGCTTCACCAATTTCACCTTGTTCACAACGATCTTGGACAGCCTCATCAGTCTGAATCCTCCTGCTTTCATTAGGCCTCTGTTATGGAAAATATTTCTGGTACCTTACCAAGATTCAAATAGTCCAGTGTGGCACAAACCATGGCAATGTTTTTGCATCATCTAAATATGCACGTATTTCCTCATGTTACTTTGTTCCTGAATAACTAGGTGTACAGATTAAGCGAAGTTACTACTACTATTCCCTTGTGGTAGTATTTCCAGCATAGTTGTGTGAATCGTACCAATTTTGACATCTTAGCTAGCAAGGATTTGACATCAGAAATCAATCAGACTAGAATAGATGGGGATTGCAACCTTAACTTGCAGAGGAGTACAATATAGTAAATGGTGAACAACAGAGCCGAACCCATTGCCTGCCACCACCGCTAGCGTACTGTTGTTGCAGAAAAAGAAGAAAGAAGAGACAAGGTGAGAAGAGACAAGGTGGACCTAGGGTCGTAGCCCACCGAGTGTTGCACGCCGCCGCAAAGAACTGGCAAGAGACGAGATCTGGGTGCACTTGCACATTACGGGAGGATAGAAAGGGGTGAGAGGAGCAAAACGTCTCCAGCCTCCCCGGCCATAGCTGCTGCGGAGTGGAGAGGCGATAGGAGGAGTCGATCTGAAGCTAGGCGACGGGGAGGTGAGGGCTGATCTTTGGCAGCAAGGTGAGGACAGGCCACGACGGCTACCAGGGGAGGTTAGACGAAAGCGACCGGGAGTTCGTGCCGAGTGGGCTATTTAGAATTTTTTTTGTTTCGCGCTTGTGTGGGTTGAAACTTTCAACGCGCGTGTAAATAGGACTGAGATTTCTTTTGCTACTTATATATTCCTCTGTACATCAGAACATTAATCATCATAATTATATTTCATCAATTTAGGTGCAATAAAGTAAATTCAATGTATGATATTTAAATATATACTTTGTAACATTTTAAACTCAAAGAAAATTAAAGAACGGCCTTTTTATCACCCGGCGAATCACACATACGTGTCAACCACTTTGTTCGATTAATACATGTCCTAGGGGCTCCACACATCGCTCTCCTCTAATCTAATAGCTTATTCCGAATGGATGAACTCGTCTTGCTCGAGAGAAATCAATCTCATCTCTGACCCGTCTAAAAGCGCGCTCCTCCCCCATCCCATGAGCTCCGCCAAGCATCTACTACTTTGGTATGCACCGCCACCATCGACACTGCTTCAACTTCCAGACCAATATGTTGCCAATTGCTCCTTTTGTCACTGCAAACCGCTTAGACCGTTGCATGCACATGATGCGGTCGTCGTCGTTGGCTTCAAGCCGAGGAGTCGCACACCACCAACCGCCGCCGCTACAAGAGGAGGATGTCGTTGCTACAAGACGGCCAGATGGCATCAAAGAAGTTTTGTCCTTGCAAGCGGCTGGGTTGGACTGGACGCGCTGCCAAACTGCGTGTACGTAGCACCTCCCGGGCGGCCAGTCCTCGTTGGTCTTCTGTGCGCCAGTGCGGGCTCGCCCCACTGAACCGAGCTTCCTCAGCTAGCTCATTATCTAGCGCTTTAGAGTTGGATTTTGGGTCAAATCCCAACACAAGAGTCAAGGAGGAGAGGGAGGCGAGTCGAGTGAGGAGAGCTAATACATCTAGGCAGTGAATGACAACATATCTAAGCGGTGACTAGTGTTGAGAGTGAGATGATTAGGCTGGCTCTAAAGCTATACATTAATACACACACATCAAATGTCCATGAACGTGTCCGCAGATGGCGTTATGGGAGTCAATCAACCAACCGCAGTCATCAAGTCCAGACGACATGAGTGGGTCATGCGTAGGCTATGTGGACCTAAACGAAAATCACATGTGCTGTGAGGACATGTTGTCAAACTGACAGTGAGACAAGCAGACTGTTCGACTCCCCCCCCCCCCCATTTGCTAGCAGATTTTGGGGATTCGGACTGGAAGTTTGGTGCATCCTGTTGGATGGCTATAAATGTCCAAACCTTGAAAGCACGGGACTGAGTGCGGAGCAGCTCCAGAGCCAAGAACTTATTGAAATATATTCCAGCTACGCGCTCTACAGAAGATGGCCAGCAACCGGCACCATCCGGACTCCAAGCGATGCCAGCCACTAGCCACTAGTTAGGGCATCTCCAGCCGCGCCCCCAACAGGCCCCCCCAGGCCACTTTTTCGACGCCGGTGCCGAAAAAACGGCTCAGTCGCGCCCCCAGGACGCCGAAAATCGTCGGTTCGGATCTTTTTTCCGCCCGGCGGTCACGGGCCGAACCCAGCGTGCTGGGGAGCAGTTGGGGGCTCCGACGCTAGGGAAAAGCACGCCTGGCCCACACCGTCAGGGGAAAAGTCAAGGTTTTCTTCCCCCGACTCGCCTCGCACCCCCCGCGTCCTCGGCCACCACTAGCTATATCCCGGCGACGGCCGCCGCCCTACTCCGCTAGATAGCCATTCCCCGCCGGAAAATAGCAGCGCTTCGCCGCGGCAGCCCCCCCACAGCAGTTGGGCGTTTCCGGCCGCCGTTTCCGGCCGCGGAGGCGCGGTTTAGCGGCGGGTACATGCCCACCGAGCGCAAGGTGTTCGGCGTTTTGCCTGACTCGGCGATGGACTCGGATGACGAGGAAGAGCTCGCCGCGCTGCTGGAGGAGGAAGCCGCGGCCGACGTCCAGGAAGAAGAGCATCTGATGGTGCTCGCCGCCCTCGCCCAGCTGATGGCGAGCAATGAAAAGCCGCGGCGAGGTGGCTTGGCGCCGGGGCGGGTGAAAGCAAAGAACCGGCATCGTCTGCAAGGCTACTGCATGCTCTACTCCGACTACTTCGCCGATGCTCCACTTTATGGCGAGAGAACATTTCGGCGCCGTTATCGGATGAGCTGAAAGCTCTTCCTCAGGATTGTGAATTCCATCCGGGAGTTCGACAACTACTTCAAGTGCAAGATGGATTTCACTGGCGCTCTTGGATTCACCTCCATCCAGAAGTGCACGACAGCGATGAGGATGCTTGCATATGGAGCTCCCAGTGATTCACTCGACGACTATGGGCGCATGGCCGAGTCCACCAGCATAGAGTGTTTCTACAAGTTCTGTCGGACAGTGGTGGCAGTGTTTGGGCCACAATACTTGAGAACACCCAATGCGGAAGACACTGCTCGGATCCTAGCCCAGAATGCAGCAAGAGGATTTCCTGGGATGCTTGAAAGCATCGACTGCATGCATTGGAAATGGAAGAACTGCCCATTTGGTTGGCAGGGGATCTACAAAGGCGCCAAAGGCGGTTGTAGTGTGGTGCTTGAGGCGGTAGCCACACAGGACCTCTGGATTTGGCACTCCTTCTTTGGTATGCTAGGAACTCACAATGACATCAACGTGCTGCAGTGCTCTCATGTTTTTGTCAAGCTCGTTGAGGGTCATTCTCCTCCGGTGAACTTCAAGATCAATGGGCACCAATACAACAAGGGGCACTATCTAGCTGACGGCATCTATCCGAGATGGTCGACATTTGTGAAGACGATCTCAAACCCTGCGGCAGGAGGCAAGAACGCCTGGTTTGCGAAAGTTCAGGAGGCTTGCAGGAAGAATGTCGAGCGGGCATTTGGTGTGCTCCAATCTCGATTCGCTGTTGTTCGGTACCCCGCTCAGACCTGGTCCAAAGATCAAATGTGGGAGATTATGACTTGCTGTGTCATCTTGTACAACATGATCATCGAGAGCGAGCAAGAAGACCCAGTGTTTGACACTGAACCATACTACAGGCAGGGTCCTCTAGCCGAAGTTGATCACCATCTACCGGCAACTTGGACTGCCTATCTCAGTATGCGTCAGGAGATCTGAGACCCACAGGTGCATCATCAACTGCAGAAAGATCTGATTGAGCACCTATGGAGGCTCAAGGGGGACGCCGTGTGATGAAATACGAGTTTTTATTTGTTGAACTATATAATTTGTATTAAACTATTTGTTGTTGTACTATTTTGTTGAAGTATTTGATTTTTCTGTGATGAAATATGTGATAAGAAATAATTGTGTTGATAATTGAACACCGAGACACGGCGAAACCACGCCGAATATGGGCCTATTCTCGCCCATATGGGCCCTTTATTCGCCGAAATTGGGCTGCAAAGTGGGCCAATTTCGGCGCCTGGGGGTGAGCTGGGGGCGACGACTGGGCGCAAAACCGCCCCCAGCGCCGATTGTATCGCCGGCTCGCCCCCAGGGGACGATTTTTATGCGTCCTGGGGGGCCAACGGCTGGAGATGCCCTTACAGTGGCAGCACACTCCACTTCGGCAAGACACCATGTGCCACAAAGTGCAAAAAAACCCACCTAGACATGTATACACATGACTACGCTGAGCACCTTTGCCTCCTCTACTCCGGCCAACGATGTTGTCGGAGAATATAGGGGATTGGGCCAGGGAGGACGATCTCTTCTGGACTCTCAATGGGGTTTCTCCACATACTTTGTAAGTGGACATTTTTCAAACATGCCATTTTTTAAACCATCATATTTGTATTGTTTTGGACCAACTTTTTAAATCATCATATTAATGAAAAATAATAGTGCATTTATAGAAGTGGTAGAATTTAATTGTGGGAAATTTACTTATATGGAAATTATTTGGAATATAACCATTGTCGTGTACATGTTTATCGCATTCGTCTATCGAAACATATCACCGAGGGTGAAAGTCAACCATCGGTTATTACTATCTCCCGTCGGGTATCTAATCAAATAACCAAGAGTGACATATTGACCGTCGGTCATTTTCACTCATAGCCGAGAGTTTTGTTCTGACCTTCGGCTATTAAAATTCACCGTCGGGTATTACATGTAATCCCCGTGGGTACAACCAAAACCGTCGGATATTACAATGGACCGTCGGGCATTAAATTGTATACCCAAGAGTTGGGTTTTCCCCGTCAGCTATTTTAGTGCACCGTCGGTTATTAGTAGTCATACACGTGAGTATGCAATAACCGTCGGCCACTATCAACACAATAGGCTATTGCAGTAATGACCGACGGCCCGTCGGCTATTAGATTTCACCGCCGGAAATATATCCAATGCTGGACGATCATCCGCTTGCTGCTGCCGCTGCTGAGACCCCCTTTCTTGGCTAAGTGAGTCGATCTGCTGCTGGAATTTGAGTGCCAAGTCCGCGTGCCTTGCTTCTAGGCCTTGAAGGCGTTCTGCGTCCTGCTTCCTCTGCTCCTCCTCCAGCTTCCTCTTCTTCTCCTCCTCCCTCTTCTTTCTTGCACGGGTCCTGTAGTCGTCGTTCCATTCTGAAAAGCCCTCATACCAGTGAATAACACCCTTGCCTTGTGTTCTTCCTAGGTGTTCAGGATTTCCCAGGGCGCGCGTAAGCTCGTCGTTCTCTCTGTTGGGCGTGAACACGCCTTTTCGAGCATCTTCTATTGCGTCAAGTAACTTTTGTTCAGCTCCTTTTAGACTTGACTTCTTCGAAACCTCGCCTGTCTTCGGGTCCAACTCCCCCCTTGCGCATAGAACCAAGTTCTGCACCTAGGGGGGGGGCAGCTCCTAGTAACCGGAGTGACCCCTGCATCCTCCATATCTTGCTCAGACTTATCCCACTTAGGCATTGCCACCGCGTAGCCACCTGGCCCCAACCTATGGAACTGCGTCTTTTTTGCGGCATTGGCCTTATTTTTTCTCGACCGTTCCTTAGATAATTCTGATTCCTTGAATTCCATGAAAGCGGGCCAGTGTTCTCTTTGCTTCTCCAGTGTTCCCGTGAATTCAGGAGTCTTCCTGTTTGCAACGAGGTAGTTGGCCCATACAATTTTCTTGTGGGTGTTGAATGCAATTGCCATCTTCCACTACAAAGATACCTCCTATAAAGCAACACAAATTCTACAACGTTTTAACTATATGTTGCAAAATCATTTGTAGATACGCATATAGGCGTTGCAGCGAATGTGTTGTAGAGTTGTAGCTCATGACCACATTCTAGTACATAAGTGCAACAGATCATATACGTTGCTAGGATGTGTTGCCAATTACATGTATTGTAAGACTGTCAATATACATAGTAAAAATAAAAATAATAATTAGACATGCCTGTACACTTAAGGAATTTGGCACAGAAATATGTGTTAACCGTTCTAGGACAACCAAATCGCACAGAGTCCCTCTCTTTTATTCTCCTCCTTGCGTCGTGCCCTCTCTTTTATTATTGGATGTATCTAGATTGACATCAGATCGATCTCGATTTTTTTCTTTAGGGGTAGATCTACCTCGGTTTGTCCCTCCAACTACGACACAATTTGTTTGGGAAATGTTTTACGTCGGTGGGCCGGTCGCACCGCTCGATCGCTCGTGCTGCCCCTCGCTGCTAAGCCACCAGCGCGCCGCTTGACCGTTCAACTAGTCAACCTTATCCTTTCCCATCACTGTGGACCGCTCAACCTCTCTCCTTCCACGAGACACTTTTTTCTCCTCCTCTTCCATCTCCCCATTCCCAGCTGGTGTGACTCCTTCGCTGATCCTTCCCCCTCCTCTCTACTCATCAGGCGAGCCCAAGGCTGCAGATCCGCCTCCTGGTGACAGAATCCGGCGAATCAAGCTGCTGCAACGGCGTCCTGGACCGCGTGCCACGGGATGCTGCAACGGTGCCACGGCGATTTGGAATCGGCGACTCCCTACACCGCGCCCCTCGTGTGGCGTGCTGCAACCGGCCACAGAGGAGCTGCAACCACCGGCATGACGTGCTGCCACCTGAGATGAGGAGTGCTACCACGGTCATGCGGCAAGCGAGCACAATCCCACGATGCTGGAACCAGCGATCCATTTTGCTGGAAGCGGCAATTTTTTTTTGCTGGAACCGGCCTTCTTCCCCAGCTTGTAATGGAGCTCGGCGAGCTAGGTGCTACAACCGTGATCCTGTTTTGCTAGAACCCCATGATTTTTTTGCTGGAAACAAATTCTCTTCCTGAGCTGCCGCGGTGAGGCAAATATTTGCTGCATTTGTTGTTTGTAGGATTTTTGCTGGAACCATAATAATTTGTTGCTGGAAATGGATGTGTTTTTTGCTACAATCAATTTTGACAGAGATTTGTTGTTTGTGAGATTTTTTGCTGGAACCAGTGTTACAACCAGCTGTGAGGTATGCTGGAACCGTAGCAATTTTTTGCTGGAACCATAGGTAGCCGGTGGTCGCTTCTCACAAAATTGCTGGAACCGGCGGTGAATTTTATTGGGACCGCATCAATTTTTTGCTGGAACCATGGTTGCCATAGAAGATGCGGGGTGGATGTTTTGGACCTCCGGCAGGCAGCGGTGAGCCGGTGACAGGGGAGGAGGTGCAAGGGCGCGCTGGAGTGGGGTAGTGATTCAGGCGGGGGGAGGAGGTGCGTGGGATTCGCGGGGGCGAGCGGGGGATTCGCAAGGGCGACAAAGACGACGACCGAGTCTACAGTTCCGCGGGGCTCCGTATTAGGCAGATCAAACGGCCCAGGCTACGACAGAAATCAATCATGGAATCTCCTCTTGTTTTTTTAGCAACAGGAATCTCCTCTCGGTTTTTTCGAGTAACCAGGAATCTCCTCTCGTTGAGCGACAATGGCGGAGCTGGGCCACAGGCAGCCCAGGCCATTGCCTGGGCGCCTGCTGTATAAAACAATATTTCGACCTGGCGCACAGCCCGCTCCTAACCTCTAGTTGGGCCTCAATTCTTAGCCCAATATTTTGTTCGACCCAAAAAGGAAAATTGCAACAGGAGGATTCGAACCTGGGTCATCTCGCTAGGAGAAGCTGATGGCAGCCATCCGGCTAGGAGCTTGCGATACATTGAATTAACAGCCCGATTAACCATAAACTACTGTCAATCAAAGTAAATAAAAAAATGTAACTAAGCATTTGAAAAAAATGTTGAATGCATACATAAAAAATAAAAATGTGTATGATAAAAGTTGATCGTGTATTTAAAAGTTAAACAAGTATTTTAAAAATGTTGAATAAGTATTAAAAAATGATGAAAAAGAATTTGAAAAATGTTGAATAAATAATAATAAAATGTTGAAGAAGTATTTGAAAAATGTTGAATAAATATTAAAAAATGTTGAATGAGTATTTGAAAAATGTTGAATAAGTATTAAAAAACTGTTGAATGGGTATTTCAAAAATGTTAAACAAGTATTTGAAAATTGTTGAGTACGTATTAAAAATTTTGAACGAGTATTTGAAAAATGTTGAATGAGTATTAAAAATGTGAACGAGTATATGAAGAATGTTAAACAAGTATTTCAAAATATTGAGTAAATATTAAAAGTGTTGAATAAGTATTAGAAATGTTGAACAAGTATTTGAAAAATGTTGAGTAAGTATTAAAAAATTTGAACGAGTATTTGAGAATGTTGAACAAGTTTTTGAAAATGTTGAATAAGTATTAAAATATTGAACAAGTATTTGAAAAATGTTGAATAAATGTTCGGACAATGTTGAATGTGTGTACGAAAAATCCCGTAAACCAGGGGATACATTGATGTTCGTCGGAGCGACGCAATCGGACGAGCAGCCGACTCTTTTGGGAAGGAGGATATCCTCCTCTCCTCCAGCGACGAGGAGCAGGAGCTGAAATCCAGTGAAAAACACGACTACCTGCCAGTCAATCTATGTAGAATGAATCAGTGCCAAAGGAGCCCCTAAAAGGATTGTCGTCCGATGGGTACATGAAAGTGACAAAATTGGTTTGATAGTAGCCACCGCAGCCGCGCCTCCTCGCGGAGGTGGCGACAGCGGACGAGGAGTATTAGTGACACATGGCGATCCTCCTCGAGCGGTCGATCATGGACCATGGTCTGGCACCGCCTTCACCGCCACACAATAGTGTCAACACGGAGCCGGCATTGCCGCCTTGCCACCGCTCCAAGACAGGTCCGGCTTGGGCGCCTCTTCGGTGCAATCACGCAAATTAGATGTCGCATGAAGGAGGAGCCAACATCGCCGCTGCTCATCCAGTACACCCACATCACCTGGCAGGCGTCATCACCGCGCATCATGTGGCGCAATAAGATCATGAAGGAGGAGGTACCCCCGGTAATCGTGAAGGTGCATGGGCCCCTCCTCCACTGCCTCGGTCCCGACGGTGGCTCCTAGTAATCGCGGAGCAGCGTCAAGGTCGAGGAGAGGGTGGCCTGGCAAGCGGCCCAGTGTGAGTTGCGCAATGTGGCATGCCACTCGGCATTTTTGAAACCCGACGCGACGTCGGCCTAGGTCCTCGCAGGCCCTAACCTTGCTTAGGCCCGGACTCACGACCTGTTAGCGAGCATCACGGAGTCGTCTGTGAGGCGGTTGTGCCGCTCGACGAGGAGCTCTCCAAGATCAGCGAGAGGTTGCTCAGTGACACCTCCGCCCTTGCCTACAGGGGAAGCCCAGGGCACCCTGGCCGGGGTCCTCGTGGGTTGAGGAGGTCGTCCACACGATGTAGGAGGAAGCAAAGCGGCACATCCGCAAGTGCCAGGGCGGCGGCCGGGTAGGGCTCCCGTGGCCCCCGAACCTTCCCCCGCTGGAAGGATTGCTCCAACGACGACGAAGGTGCTGCCAACCAGCCAGCCAAGTATACAAGTTCACTGCCTGCTACAAATTAGTTTAGGTTTTTCTAATTTTAGTTGAACGGATGGTTTATGTAAATTATACTAAACGCACATCCGTTTGGATGAGTTCCGTCAAGTTTGCATGAATTATGTCTAAATTTGTTTGAATTTGTGGATGGACGTTTGGGGAAAGTGTTTGATGGCCGGCTCTTGTATCACTATGGCCGCAAACAAATATTGTGTCCATTTTGGTGGCCGGCGTTGGCTATGGCCTTAAAACTTAAACTTTAGAAAATATTGCTTTAGCCTTCATATCGATGAGAACTAGCTAGTGATTTGGACGGACAACTAGTGATCTTGATTTGTATAAACCTAGAAGAAGCACGTTCTGTTTGACACAAAAAGGAATATGTGAAGTGCCTGTCACGGGCAAGATGAGTATATAATAACAAAATTTATAATTGGTTCGCTACAAATATTTCGACTCTCTCGTATTTTTATTTTGGTCCATTTTCACTTTCCCTCCATTATCTCCCTCCAATAGCGACTAATCTGGTAAAAAAATTACATACGTGCGCTTCATTGCCATGGCCCCACCTGTCATACGAAGCCCGGAAGGAGACTAACATCAAATTAAGTGTTCTCGAAGAGCCTGAGAAATATGACAGGGACGTAGCCCTTGCTACAATTGTAAGTTGCAATCCTCAATTTCAATTTGCTAGTGCTGAAATTAAAAATGAATTTTTGGCAGTGCATGTCGATGTGGCACTTATGATAACTGAAGATTTGGTACATAATTGCAAAAAAGTGCAATACTCTCGGTAATGCAGAAAAAACAAAGATTGCATGGCCTTCAACCTTGGTACGTGACTAATATCCTGCCTCTGTCACTACTTCCATCATCTAAATGCATTGTGTGCTAACAGTTCATTTTGTTTTTTGTCTGCAGATTCAAAAGATGAATGGATGATTATATGAGTGTGTGGCAAGTATACTGCAATGATGATGCTCCATTTCATGATGATGACGATGATGCTCCATTTCATGATGATGACGATGGATGCTTTTAGTTTTAGTATGTAGGGATGATGTCCGGTTGGATGATGTTCCTTAGTTAAGTTTTGGTTAAGTTGTAGGGATGTAGATGAATATTTTCAGTTTATGATGTCAAGAAAATATTTAGATTATGCCTCACATTTGGATGATATTGCTCCTGTAATATCCACTATTGTAATTTAATAGTTTTATATAATATATATGACTTCTTCCTCATGAGTATATTCTCTTGTTTCTCTTCACTTGAAATACATAATTATCACCAATTCGTGGAGCATTAATTTAATTGTTGGACTTTTGAAGCGTTGCAACTTCTCCGTTGCTAAGCAATGGGATTTTGATTCCTATACATTACGCACCAACATATACATTTGAAGGAAATATGCCCTAGAGGCAATAATAAAGTTATTATTTATTTTCTTATATCATGATAAATGTTTATTATTCATGCTAGAATTGTATTTACCGGAAACATAATACTTGTGTGAATACATAGACAAACTAAACATCACTAGTATGCCTCTACTTGACTAGCTCGTTAATTGAGGATGGTTATGTTTCCTAACCATAGACATGTGTTGTCATTTGATTAACGGGATCACATCATTAGGAGAATAATGTGATTGACTTGACCCATTCAGTTAGCTTAGCAATCGATCGTTTAGCATGTTGCTATTGCTTTCTTCATGACTTATACATGTTCCTATGACTATGAGATTATGCAACTCCCGTTTTCCGGAGGAACACTTTGTGTGCTACCAAACGTCACAACGTAACTGGGTGATTATAAAGGAGCTCTACAGGTGTCTCCAAAGGTACATGTTGGGTTGGCATATTTCGAGATTAGGATTTGTCACTCCGATTGTCGGAGAGGTACCTCTGGGCCCTCTCGGTAATGCACATCACATAAGCCTTGCAAGCATTGCAACTAATGAGTTAGTTGCGAGATGATGTATTACGGAACGAGTAAAGAGACTTGCCGGTAACAAGATTGAACTAGGTATTGAGATACCGACGATGGAATCTCGGGCAAGTAACATACCAATGACAAAGGGAACAACGTATGTTGTTATGCGGTCTGACCGATAAAGATCTTCGTAGAATATGTGGGAGCCAATATGAGCATCCAGGTTCCGCTATTGGTTATTGACCGGAGACGTGTCTCGGTCATGTCTACATTGTTCTCGAACCCGTAGGGTCCGCACGCTTAAGGTTTCGATGACAGTTATATTATGAGTTTATGAGTTTTGATGTACCGAAGGAGTTCGGAGTCCCGGATGAGATCGGGGACATGACGAGGAGTCTCGAAATGGTCGAGACGTAATGATCGATATATTGGACAACTATATTCGGACATCGGAAAGGTTCCGAGTGGTTCGGGTATTTTCGGAGGTATCGGGGAGTTACGGGAATACGAGGAAGAAGCAATGGGCCTTAATGGGCCTTAGTGGGAAGGACCAGGAGGTGGCGCGCGCCCCTCCCAAGCCCAGTCCGAATTGGACAAGGGGTTTGGGGCGCGGCCCCTCTCTCCCTTCCTTCCCCTCTTCCCCCCTTTCCCCCCTTCTCCTAGTTGGACTAGGAAAGGAGGAAACCTACTCCAACTAGGAGTAGGAATCCTACTCCCTGGCGCGCCCCTCCTAGGGCCGGCCTCCTCCCCCCTTGCTCCTTTATATACGGGGGCAGGGGGGCACCCCATGGACACACAAGTTGATCTTCGTGATCGTTCTCTTAGCCGTGTGCGGTGCCCCCCTCCACCATAATCCTCGATAATATTGTAGCGGTGCTTAGGCGAAGCCCTGCGACGGTAGAACATCAAGATCGTCACCACGCTGTCGTGCTGACGGAACTCTTCCCCGACACTTTGCTGGATCGGAGTCCGGGGATCGTCATTGAGCTAAACGTGTGCTAGAACTCGGAGGTGTCGTAGTTTCGGTGCTTGATCAGTCAGGTCGTGAAGACGTATGACTACATCAACCGCGTTGTGCTAACGCTTCCGCTTCCGGTCTACGAGGGTACGTGGACAACACTCTCCCCTCTCGTTGCTATGCATCACCATGATCTTGCATGTGCGTAGGAATTTTTTTGAAATTACTACGTTCCCCAACAGTGGCATCAGAGCCTAGGTTTTATGTGTTGATGTTATATGCACGAGTAGAACACAAGTGAGTTGTGGGCGATATAAGTCATACTGCTTACCAGCATGTCATACTTTGGTTCGGCGGTATTATTGGATGAAGCGGCCCGGACCGACATTACGCGTACGCTTACGCGAGACTGGTTCTACCGACGTGCTTTGCACACAGGTGGCTGGCGGGTGTCAGTTTCTCCAACTTTAGTTGAACCAAGTGTGGCTACGCCCGGTCCTTGCGAAGGTTAAAACAGCACCAACTTGACAAACTATCATTGTGGTTTTGATGCGTAGGTAAGATTGGTTCTTGCTTAAGCCCGTAGCAGCCACGTAAAACTTGCAACAACAAAGTAGAGGACGTCTAACTTGTTTTTGCAGGGCATGTTGTGATGTGATATGGTCAAGACGTGATGAGATATAAGTTGTTGTATGAGATGATCATGTTTTGTTGAAGTTATCGGCAACTGGCAAAATCCTTATGGTTGTCTCTCTATTGCATAAGATGCAAGCGCCAAATAATTGCTTTACTTTATCGCTATGCGATAGCAATAGTTGCAAGAGCAATTGTTGGCGAGACGACCATGTAATGACACATTGATATAGATCAAGATGATGGAGATCATGGTGTCATGCCGGTGATGATAGAGATCAAGACAGTACTTTGGAGATGGAGATCAAAGGCGCAAGATGATCATGGCCTATATCATGTCACATATTTTGATTGCATATGATGTTTATTTTTATACATCTTATTTTGCTTAGTTTGACGATAGCATTTTAAGATGATCTCTCACTAATTATCAAGAAGTGTTCTCCCTGAGTATGCACCATTGTGAAAGTTCTTCATGCTGAGACACCACGTGATGATCGGGTGTGATAGGCTCTACGTTCAAATACAACGGGTGCAAAACAGTTGCACACGCGGAATACTCAGGTTATACTTGACAAGCCAAGCATATAGAGATATGGTCTCGGAACACGGAGACCGAAAGGTCGAGCGTGAATCATATAGTAGATATGATCAACATAGTGATGTTCACCAATGAAACTACTCCATCTCACGTGATGATCGGACATGGTTTAGTTGATTTGGATCACGTGATCACTTAGAGGATTAGAGGGATGTCTATCTAAGTGGAAGTTCTTAAGTAATATGATTAATTGAACTTTAATTTATCATGAACTTAGTCCTGGTAGTATTTTGCAAATCATGTTATAGATCAATAGCTCGCGTTGTTGCTTCCCTGTGTTTATTTTGATATGTTCCTAGAGAAAATTGTGTTGAAAGATGTTAGTAGCAATGATGCGGATTGGATCTGTGATCTGAGGTTTATCCTCATTGCTGCATAGGGGAATTATGTCCTTGATGCACCGCTAGGTGACAGACCTGTTGCAGGAGCAGATGCAGACGTTATGAACGTTTGGCTAGGTAAATATGATGACTACTTGATAGTTTAGTGCACCATGCTTAACAGCTTAGAATCGGGACTTCAAAGACATTTTGAACGTCATGGACCATATGAGATGTTCCAGGAGTTGAAGTTAATATTTCAAGCAAATACCCGAGTTGAGAGATATGAAGTCTCCAACAAGTTCTATAGCTAAAAGATGGAGGGGAATCGCTCAACTAGTGAGCATGTGCTCAGATTGTCTGGGTACTACAATCGCTTGAATCAAGTGGGAGTTAATCTTCCAGATAAAATAGTGATGGACAGAATTCTCTAGTCACCATCACCAAGTTAGTAGAACTTCATGATGAACTATAATATGCAAGGGATAACGGAAACGATTCCCAAGCTCTTCGTGATGCTAAAATCGACGAAGGTAGAAATCAAGAAAAACATCAAGTGTTAATGGTAGACAAGATCACTAGTTTCAAGAAAAGGGCAAAAGGAAGAAGGGGAACTTCAAGAAGAACGGCAAGCAAGTTGCTGCTCAAGTGAAGAAGCCCAAGTCTGGTCTTAAGCCTGACACTAAGTGCTTCTACTGCAAAGGGACTGGTCACTGGAAGCGAAACTACCCCAAGTGATCGGCGGATAAGAAGGATGGCAAAGTGAACATAAGTATATTTGATATACATGTTATTGATGTGTGCTTTACTAGTGTTTATAGAAACCCCTCAGTATTTGATACTAGTTCAGTTGCTAAGATTAGTGACTCGAAACGGGAGTTGCAGAATAAACAGAGACTAGTTAAGGGTGAAGTGACGATGTGTGTTGGAAGTGGTTCCAAGATTGATATGATCATCATCGCACACTCTCTATACTTTCGGGATTAGTGTTGAACCTAAATAAGTGTTATTTGGTGTTTGTGTTGAGCATTAATATGATTTGATCATGTTTATTGTAATATGGTTATTCATTTAAGTAAGAGAATAAATTGTGGTTCTGTTTACATGAATAAAACATTATATGGTTACACACCCAATGAAAATGGTTTGTTGGATCTCGATCGTAGTGATACACATATTCATAATATTGAAACCAAAAGATGCAAAGTTAATAATGATAGTGCAACTTATTTGTGGCACTGCCGTTTAGGTCATATTGGTGTAAAGCGCATGAAGAAACTCCATGCTGATGGATTTTTGGAATAACTTGATTATGAATCAGTTGATGCTTGCGAACCATGCCTCATAGGCAAGATGACTAAGATTCCGTTCTCCGGAACAATGGAGCGAGCAACAGATTTGTTGAAAAACCATACATACTGATGTATGTGGTCCGATGAATATTAAGGCTCGCGACAAGTATCATTATTTTCTGACCTTCACAGATGATTTGAGCAGATATGGGTATATCTACTTCATGAAACATAAGTCTGAAACATTTGAACAGTTCAAAGAATTTCAGAGTGAAGTGGAGAATCATCGTAACAAAAATAAAAGTTTCTACGATATGATCGCAGAAGTAAAATATTTAAGTTATGAGTTTGGCCTTCAGTTAAAACAATGTGAAATAGTTTCACTACTCACGCCACCTGGAACACCACAGTGTAATGGTGTGTCTGAACGTCATAACCGTACTTTATTAGATATGGTGCGATCTATGATGTCTCTTACCGATCTAACGCATCATTTTGGGGTTATGCATTAGAGACAGCTGCATTCACATTAAAAAGGGCACCATACAAATCCGTTGAGATGACAGCTTATGAACTGTGGTTTAGCAAGAAACCTAAGCTGTTGTTTCTTAAAGTTTGGGGCGTCGATGCTTATGTGAAAAAAGTTTCAAACTGATAAGCTCAAACCCAAATCGGAGAAGTGCATCTTCATAGGATACCCAAACGAAATTTTTTGGTACACCTTCTATCACAAATCCGAAGGCAAATTCGTTGCTGAGAATGGATCCTTTCTAGAGAAGGAGTTTCTCTCGAAAGAAGTGAGTGGGAGGAAAGTAGAACTTGATGAGGTAACTGTACCTGCTCCCTTATTGGAAAGTAGTTCATCACAGAAATCTGTTCCTGTGACTACTAGACCGATTAGTGAGGAAGCTAATGATGATGATCATGTAACTTTAGATCAAGTTACTACCGAACCTCGTAGGTCAACCAGAGTAAGGTCCGCACCAGAGTAGTACGGTAATCCTGTTCTGGAGGTCATGTTACTTGGCCATGACAAACCTACGAACTATAAGGAAGCAATGATGAGCCCAGATTCCGCAAAATGGCTTGAGGCCATGAAATCTGAGATGGGATCCATGTATGAGAACAAAGTGTGGACTTTGGTGGACTTGCTCGATGATCGGCAAGCCATTAAGAATAAATGGATCTTCAAGAGGGAGACGGACGCTGATAGTATTGTTACTATCTACAAAGCTAGAATTGTCGCAAAAGGTTTTCGACAAGTTCAAGATGTTGACTACGATGAGAGTTTATCACTCGTATCTATGCTTGAGTCTGTCTGAATCATGTTAGTAATTGCCAAATTTTATAAAATTTGGCAAATGGATAAACAAAACTGCATTCCTTAATGGATTTATTAAAGAAGAGTTGTATATGATGCAACCAGAAGGTTTTGTCAATCCTAAAGGTGCTAACAAAATATGCAAGCTCCAGCGATCCATCTATGGACTGGTGCAAGCATCTCGGAGTTGGAATATACGCTTTGATAAGTTGATCAAAGCATATAGTTTTATACAGACTTGCGGTGAAGCCTATATTTACAAGAAAGTGAGTGGGAGCACTACAGTATTTCTGATAAGTATATGTGAACGACATATTGTTGATCGGAAATAATGTATAATTTTCTGGAAAGCATAAAGCAATATTTGAAAGGAGTTTTTCAAAGAAAGACCTCGGTGAAGCTGCTTACATATTAAGCATCAAGATCTATAGAGATAGATCAAGATGCTTGATAAGTTTTTTCAATGAGTACATACCTTGACAAGTTTTTGAAGTAGTTCAAATGAAACAATCAAAGAAAGAAGTTCTTGGCTTTGTTACAAGGTGTAAAATTGAGTAAGATTCAAAGCCCGACCACGGCAGAAGATAGAAAGAGAATGAAAGCCATTCCCTATGCCTCAGCCATAGGTTCTATAAAGTATGCCATGTTATGTACCAGATCTATTGTATACCCTACACTGTGTTAAGCAAGGGAGTACAATAGTGATCTAAGAGTAGATCACTGGACAGCGGTCAAAATTATCCTTAGTGGAATAAGGAAATATTTCTCGATTATGGAGGTGACAAAACTTACGTCGTAAAAAGTTACGTCGATGCAAGTTTTGACACACATCTGGATGACTCTAAGTCTCGATCTAGATACATATTGAAAGTGGGAGTAATTAGCTAGAGTAGCTCCGTGCAGAGCATTGTAGACATACAATTCGCAAAATACTTACGGATCTGTATGTGACAGACCCGTTGACTAAAATTATCTCACAAGCAAAACATGATCACACCTTAGTACTCATTGGGTGTTAACCACATAAGCGATGTGAACTAGATTACTAACTCTAGTAAACCCTTTGGGTGTAGGTCACATGACGATGTGAACTATGGGTGTTAATCACATGGTGATGTGAACTATTAGTGTTGAATCACATGGCAATGTGAACTAGATTATTGACTCTAGTGCAAGTGGGAGACTGAAGAAATATGCCCTAGAGGCAATAATAAAGTTATTATTTATTTCCTTATATCACCCCATGGACACACAAGTTGATCTTCGTGATCGTTCTCTTAGCCGTGTGCGGTGCCCCCCTCCACCATAATCCTCGATAATATTGTAGCGGTGCTTAGGCGAAGCCCTGCGACGGTAGAACATCAAGATCGTCACCACGCTGTCGTGCTGACGGAACTCTTCCCCGACACTTTGCTAGATCGGAGTCCGGGGATCGTCATCGAGCTGAACGTGTGCTAGAACTCGGAGGTGCCGTAGTTTCGGTGCTTGATCGGTCGGGCCGTGAAGACGTACGACTATATCAACCGTGTTGTGCTAACGCTTCCGCTTCTGGTCTACGAGGGTACGTGGACAACACTCTCCCCTCTCGTTGCTATGCATCACCATGATCTTGCATGTGCATAATAATTTTTTTGAAATTACTACGTTCCCCAACAACATTTGCTATAAAAGTCTGTTTAATGTGTTGTAGTCTTGCAACAGTCCCTTTTACCAACGGTAGTCTAATCGTTGCATTATGTGCTAGCAACACTGGATAAGGCTACGCATCCCAAACCGTTAGTAAAGTCTCTTACAACGCATATATGGACTTTTAGATACGGAAGAAACCGTTGCTATAAGGGGGTCCTGTTGTAGTGTTCTTAAGAGCAGCGTCCTTGACTTTCTGCACATCTGCATCAGTGAAATAATCTGGTAGGGTGAAATGTTCCATCAGAGATTCCCAAAGATTGGCTTTTGCTCTGTCGTCGACCCAAGTAACATCTGGACGTTTAGTTTTTGGCTCTTTCCATTCTTGAATGGAGATCAGGAGTTGGTCCTTCACAAGAACTCCGCACTGACGAACAAACTTGTTTGCAATGTTCTTAGGCGTGTGGGGTTCGCCACCCGCTTTGATGGAATCGATGTTGTACTTTACACCCTCCTTCAACTTTTTGCCCGGGCCTCGCTTTGTCCTGCTGTCTGTAGAAGCAGATTTGCTCGATCCGAAGGGCTGAAAGAAGAAAGATCGATTCGCTAATATATCTTCAAATCAAAAAAAATGTGATGATCACTAGATGCCTGCTTATATAAATATACCTCGCCGGTAGTCTTTGTTATTTCAAGATCAACATTGTCTATGTCATCATAATCATAATCATAGTTCATGACTTCATCAGCTCGGTCGTCCTGATCGAATATCTTATCATCACCCTCCTCGGTATTGTTCAGATATTGGGAGCCGTCATCTGCTTCATTCAGATCATCTGGCCTGGTAGGGCTGCGTATGATCTTGAACATGACCTCTCCTCCCTCTCTGCCGGTATTGTCCGCCATAGCTTTTATTTAACACTAATCCAGAAGAAATATAAAACAAATTAGTATTCAAATTACAATGCATGGACGCAATCAATAAGGAAAAACTGAATCATATAGTACATAATATGCATCGTATCGAATAATATATAATCTCGATTACATCGTCTCGAATAATATATAATCTCGAATACATCGTCTCGAATAATATATAATCTCGAATACATCGTCTCGAATAATCACTGGCTAGGTATCTAATAAATATCGAATACTACAGAAGAATCACGTGGACACCCAAAGAGAAGGAACCATCACAGGATCATATCTCTGGTCATCTACCCAAAGAACCTGCCAGGTATTGGAGAACCTGACGTCCATAGCAGCCATGTATCGATGGACGTGCTCGTCCTCCTCCCTGACACGGCGACGCACCACCTCCGTCGGGGCCGGCTCCCTCTGCACCGAATGTGGCCCACGTGAACGCCACCAAAGGAGATCAGGGTCGATGATGGGACCCGGGTTCCTCACCAAGCGGCGATCCCCTGAAGGTAGCACCTCCCAGTGCCAGCCCGGCGGAGCCCAGTCCCAGACATGGGTCCTCTGAAGCAGGACATCGTCGCGAACGGGTCGACGGCGAGGATGCGGGTCGGGCATCGTCGAGAAAAAATACTATATGCCGCAAAAGTAACATTTTTTAAATTATTGGATTGTGATTTCTTATATACAAATTTAAAAAATGCTATCACTGCATATGTCAAAATTCTATATGCAATTTCATACTAATTAAGCATCTAACACTAAAAATAGAAAAAACAACTTCTATACATCCATTAAAAAACAGAAAAACAACATTATATAAAAAAATCCATACTAATTAAACACTAATTATATCCATCTAACATGCATTCATATATATATATATATACTAGTGAAAAAATAATAATCAAAAACATGTAAACTAATTAAACATACAAAAATACGTATATACTAATTAACTTAAGGAAATGTGTGTGTGTGTGTGTGTTCATCATGCTTGTGTGTGTGTATGGGCTCGGGGAGGGGTGGCACCCATGGTGGCCGCCGGGGGCGAGGGAGAGGGACAGAGGGGGGAGAGCTCACAGCGGGGCTACGACGACGGCGAGGCAACGGCGGCCGCGAGGCGACGGCCGGGAGCGGCGACGGGGGGCAGCGACGTGACGGGGGCGGCGACGCGGGGTCGGGCCGGGGGCAGCGACGGAGACGAGGGCGGCGATGGCAACGACGCGCGACGGGGGCGGCGACGGGGACGGCCCAGGACGGGAGCGGCGACGGCGTCGATCGATCGGGGCAGGCGGTGCTTCGATGGGGAAACAGAGGGAGAATGAATTTTTTTTTGAGTGCTACTTATATAGAAGGCACCTTTAGTACCGGTTGGAGCCACCAACCAGTACTAAAGGTCTGTTTTGGCCAGGCGAAGCGGCGGGAACCGCACCCCCTTTAGTATCAGGTCGTGGCGCCAACCGGTACTAAAGGCCCCCTCCCCCTTTAGTACCGGTTGGAGCCACGACCCGGTACTAAAGGGTGTGTGCTGCGAGGCGAGGGGCGTAGAAGTTTAGTCCCACCTCGCTAGCCGAGGGGCACTCGCACCTGCTTATAAGCCCCGCCGCCGCTGCTGTCTCGAGCTCCTCTCTAAAGCAAGCGTTCTGAGCCTACCTCTGTTGCGATGCCCTGTTGGGCCTACTGGGCTAGCGGGCCTGCATCCTGGCCCAACTAGAATTTGGGTTTCTAGTCGTATGCAGGCCGCTGTGGCCCAGTAGGTGGGCTTTTTTCATTTAGTTGTTTCTTTTTTCTTTTCTGCTTTATTTATTTTGTTTTATTTATTTTTAGTTGTTTTTTGCTGTATTTTGAGTTTCTTTGTGAATATTTTTGCTTTAGGTACAAAAAATTACAAACTTTCTGTTAGTGCCGGTAGTTTTCAAATTTGAATAGTAAATTTTGAATTATTTGAATTTTGTGTGAATCAGTAGTTTGTGAAAAACTTAACTTTGAAAATAGATTTTTCAGTGATTCTTTTTTCTTATGTTTAATATTAGTGTGTTTTATCATTATATTCAATTTGGTAATGCTAAGGTCATTTAAAAAATGAAATTTCTTTGTAACGGATGAGTTTTCGTCCGAAACCCTGATACTTCGAAAGAGATTGTCCATTTTGTACACGAAGTGCATCCAGTTTTTGCGGTAACTCTCTCTACTTTTTGCACATGCTATGTGGGTGAAATTATGATACCATGCCAACTTTCAACTTTTTCTGAGTTCATTTGAAATGCTTTTCAATTTCAGGGTCATTTAGTTGAAAAAATCAGTAAATGCATGAAAGAATTTGTTTGCACATAAAATTTCTTCGCGTTTCAAATGCCAAAACACATAACTACCCTAACTATTACAGAGATTCCCTCCTGGGTGTGAAACACAGAAGAAAGTGATGATAGTGAAGCCGATCACATCCCAGATCTTTGGATGTGAAACTTTTTCTTCGCGTGTGTCCCTTTGCGCCGTAGCCATGGAAAATTTTCATCATTTAACTAGATGCTCGGGTCAATATTCACTGTGAATGGAGCAATTTCATCAAACTTTTCATAATCTTCTGACATGTCTGTCTTGTCATCCACTCCCACGATGTTTCTCTTTCCAGAAAGAACTATGTGGCGCTTTGGCTCATCGTATGATGCATTCGCTTCCTTATCTTTTCTTTTTCTCGGCTTGGTAGACATATCCTTCACATAGAAAACATGTGCCACATCATTAGCTAGGATGAATGGTTCGTCTGCATACGCAAGATTGTTGAGATCCACTGTTGTCATTCCATACTGCGGGTCTTCCGTTACCCCGCCTCGTGTCATATTGATCCATTTGCACCGAAACAAAGGGACCTTCAAACCACGTCCATAGTCAAGTTCCCATATCTCCTCTATGTAACCATAATATGTTTCCTTTCCCGTCTTGGTTGTTGCATCAAAGAGGACACCACTGTTTTGGTTGGTGCTCTTCTTATCTTGGGCGATCGTGTAAAATGTATTACCATTTATCTCGTACCCTTTGAAAGTCATTATATTCGAAGATGGTAACTGGGACAGTGAGTACAGGTCATCTTCAATAGGGGCGTCATGCATGGTACGTGTCTGCAACTAGCCGGCGAAACTCCTGGTTTGTTCACGTGTAATCCAGTCATCAGACCGCTCCGAGTGTTTGGAGCGTAGAAAATTCTTGTGTTCGTCCATATACAGAGCCACCAAGGCGGAATTCTGTAGAACTGTGTGGTGTGCTTCAGTGAGAGAATGTTCGTCCATACATATTTTTTGATTCCCTCCTAGCGTGCCTTTTCCATCTAGTCTGCCCTTATGCCGCGATTCAGGAACACCAATCGGCTTAAGGTCAAGAATAAAGTCAATACAAAACTCAATGACCTCCTCATTTTCATGGCCCTTGGAGATGCTTCCTTCTGGCCTAGCACGGTTATGAACATATTTCTTCAAGACTCCCATGAACCTCTCAAAGGGAAACATATTGTGTAGAAATACAGGACCCAAAACGTTAATCTCTTTGCATAAGTGAACTAGGACGTGCGTCATGATGTTGAAGAAGGATGGTGGGAACACCAACTCAAAACTGACAAGATATTGCACCAAATCATTTTCTAACCGTGGTATGATTTCTGGATCGATTACCTTCTAATAGATTGCATTGAGGAACGCACATAGCTTCACAATGGCTAATTGAACGTTATCCGGTAGAAGCCCCCTCAATGCAACCGGAAGTAGTTGTGTCATAATCACGTGGCAGTCATGAGACTTTAGGTTCTGGAACTTTTTCTCTGCTATGTTTATTATTCCCTTTATATTCGACGAGAAGCCAGACGGTACCTTAATACTGAGCAGGCATTCAAAAAAGATTTCCTTCTCTTCTTTGGTAAGAGCGTAGCTGGCATGACCCTGATGTATGCTGTCTTTTCCATGCATACGTTGCTGGTCCTCCCGTGCCTCAGGTGTATCTTTTTTCTTCCCATACACGCCCAAGAAGCCAAGCAGGGTCACGCAAAGATTCTTTGTCACGTGCATCATGTCGATTGCAGAGCGGACCTCTAGGTCTTTCCAATAGGGCAGGTCCTAAAATATAGATTTCTTCTTCCACATGGGTGCGCGTCCGTCAGCGTCATTTGGAACAGGTTGTCCGCCAGGACCCTTTTCAAAGACTACCTTCAAATCCTTGACCATATCATGTACATCAGCACCAGTACGGTGGCGAGGCTTCGTCCGGTGATCCGCCTCACCTTTAAAATGCTTGCCTTTCTTTCTTACGGGATGCCTGCTCGGAAGAAATTGACGATGTCCTAGGTACACATTCTTCCTACAATTGTCCAAATATATACTGTCGGTATCATCCAAACAGTGCGTGCATGCGCGGTATCCCTTGTTTGTCTGTCCTGAAAGGTTACTGAGAGCAGGCCAATCATTGATGGTCACGAACAGCAAGGCCTTTAGGTCAAATTCTTCCCCATGTGCTCATCCCACGCACGTACACATGTTCCATTCCACAGCTGTAAGAGTTCTTCAACTAATGGCCTTAGGTACACATCAATGTCGTTGTCGGGTTGCTTAGGGCCTTGGATGAGCACTGGCATCATAATGAACTTCCGCTTCATGCACAACCAAGGAGGAAGGTTATACAAACATAGAGTCACAGGCCAGGTGCTATGGTTGCTGCTCTGCTCCCCAAAAGGATTAATGCCATCTGCGCTTAGACCAAACCATACGTTCCTTGCGTCATCTGCAAACTCCTTCCCGTACTTTCTCTCGATTTTTCTCCACTGCGACCCATCAGCGGGTACTCTCAACTTTCTGTCTTTCTTACGGTCTTCTCTGTGCCATCGCATCGCCTTGGCATGCTCTTTGTTTTGGAACAAACGTTTCAACCATAGTATTATAGGAGCATACCACATCACCTTGGCAGGAATCTTCTTCCTGGGCCGCTCGCCCTCGACATCACCAGGGTCATCGCGCCTGATCTTATAGCGCAATGCACCGCATACTGGGCAAGTGTTCAAATCCTCGTACTCACCGCGGTAGAGGATGCAGTCATTAGGGCATGCATGTATCTTCTGCACCTCTAACCCTAGAGGGCAGTGTAATGCCCTCGATGCGGCTATATCTCCCACGTGTCGAAGCACGACTTAGAGGCATAACCGCATTGAAAGCAATGTCGCAAGTGAGGTAATCTTCACACAACCCATGTAATACATAAGGGAAATAGATACATAGTTGGCTTACAATCGCCACTTCACACAATTACATGAATAAAGCATTACAACATCCAAATACAATCAAGGTCCGACTACGGAACCAAAATAAAATAAGAACCCCAAATGCGACAAGGGACTGGGGAGTAAAAAGAATTCGTAACTCTTCGATATATATAATCCTAAATGACTCGAAACATTTTTTTTCTAGACTCAACAACGCCAGCTATTCGATCAAGCAGGGGGCTCCTAAGGTCGGGAAAGGCTCTGATACCAACTTGTAACGCCCTCGATGCGGCTATATCTCCTATGTGTCGAAGCACGACTTAGAGGCATAACCGCATTGAAAGCAATGTCGCAAGTGTGGTAATCTAGGGTTTCATCTGCGGAAAAATTGGGGAAGACACAAATATATAGGTAGAGGGAGCTAGGAGAGTCCAAATGAGGTGCGGTTTTCGGCCACGCGATCGTGATCGAACGCTCTAGATGATGGAGGGGGTTTAGCTGGGCTTTTGGCCACTTTGGAAGCGTGTTGGGCTGCAACACACACGAGGCCTTCTCGGTCCCTCGGTTAACCGTTGGAGCATCAAACGAAGTCCAAATGGTACGAAACTTGACAGGCGGTCTACCGGTAGTAAACCAAGGCTGCTTGGCAAGTCTCGGTCCAATCCAGAAATGTTTAATCCCCACACACGAGAAGAAGGTAGAAATGACCACCGGAGTAGAACGGAGCGCCGGAATGCAAAACGGACAACGGGGAAAATGCTCGGATGCATGAGACGAACATGTATGCAAATGAAATGCACGTGATGACATGATATGCAATGCATGACACGCAAGCAATGAGAAGGCAACAACAGCGAATAACTGGATGACACCTGGCACATCGGTCTCGGTGCGTTACAGGCAGACAACCTTGTTTTCTTCGTACGTACTCTCGGGCAATTCGTTGTCCTTTGGAAGCATATTCTTTATCAGTACTGATAACCCACAAGTATAGGGGATCGCAACAGCTTTCCAGGGTAGAGTATTCAACCTAAATTTATTGATTCGACACAAGGGGAACCAAACAATATTCTCAAGTATTAGCAGCTGAGTTGTCAATTTAACCACACCTGGAAACTTAGTATCTGCAGCAAAGTGTTTAGTAGCAAAGTAATATGATAGTGATGGTAACGGTAACAAAAGAGTAACGAAAGAAAAGTAATGTTTTTGGTATTTTGTAGTGATTGTAACAATAGCAACGGGAAAGTAAATAAGCGTAAACCAGTATATGGAAAGCTCGTAGGCATCGGATCAATGATGGATAATTATTGCGGATGCGGTTCATCATGTAACAGTCATAACATAGGGTGACACAGAACTAGCTCTAATTCGTCAATGTAATGTAGGCATGTATTCCGAATATAGTCATACGTGCTTATGGAAAAGAACTTGCATGACATCTTTTGTCCTACCCTCCCGTGGCAGCGGGGTCCTAATGGAAACTAAGGGATATTAAGGCCTTCTTTTAATAGAGAACCGGAACAAAGCATTAACACATAGTGAATACATGAACTCCTCAAACTACGGTCATCACCGGTAAGTATCCCGATTATTGTCACTTTGGGGTTAACGGATCATAACACATAATAGGTGACTATAGACTTGCAAGATTGGATCAAGAACTCTCATATATTAATGAAAACATAATAGGTTCAGATCTGAAAACATGGCACTCGGGCCCTAGTGACAAGCATTAAGCATAGCAAAGTCATAGCAACATCAATCTCAGAACATAGTGGATACTAGGGATCAAACCCTAACAAAACTAACTCAATTACATGATAAATCTCATCCAACCCATCACTGTCCAGCAAGCCTACGATGGAATTACTCACGCACGGTGGTGAGCATCATGAAATTGGTGATGGAGGATGGTTGATGATGACTACGGCAACGAATCCCCCTCTTCGGAGCCCCGAACGGACTCCAGATCAGCCCTCCCGAGAGGTTTTAGGGCTTGGCGGCGGCTCCGTATCGTAAAACGTGATGATTTCTTCTCTCTTATTTTTTTCTCCCCGAAAGCAGTTATATAGAGTTGGAGTTGGAGTCGGGAGGTCTCCCGGGGGCCCACGAGGTAGGGGGCGCGCCCTAGGGGGGGCGCCCCCACCCTCGTGGCAAGGGTGTGGGCCCCCTGGTCTTCATATTTGGCGAGGATTTTTTATTATTTATTGTAAGATATTCCGTGGAGTTTCAGGTCATTCCGAGAACTTTTGTTTTCTGCACATAAAACAACATCATGGCAATTCTGCTGAATACAGCGTCAGTCCGGGTCAGTTCCATTCAAATCATACAAGTTAGAGTCCAAAACAAGGGCAAAAGTGTTTGGAAAAGTAGATACGACGGAGACGTATCAACTCCCCCAAGCTTAAACCCTTGCTTGTCCTCAAGCAATTCAGTTGACAAACTGAAAGAAATAAAGAAAACTTTTACAAACTATGTTTGCTCTTGTTGTTGTAAATATGTCAAGCTAGCATTCAAGTTTTCAGCAAAGATTATAACTAACCACATTCGCAATAACGCATAGGTCTCAAGTTTACTCATATCAATAGCATAATCAACTAGCGAGCCATAATAATAAAACTCGTATGACAACACTTTCTCAAAACAATCATAATATGATATAACAAGATGGTATCTCGCTAGCCCTTCCTGAGACCGCAAAACATAAATGCAGATCACCTTTAAAGATTAAGGACTGACTAGACATTGTAATTCCTGGTAAAAGAGATCCAATCATAGTCACACCCAATGTAAACTAACAATAATGAATGCAAATGACAGCGGTGCTCTCCAACTGGTGCTTTTTAATAAGAGGGTGATGACTCAACATAAAAGTAAATAGATAGGCCCTTCGCAGAGGGAAGCAGGGATTTGTAGAGGTGCCAGAGCTCGGTTTTGAAATGGAGGTGAATAATATTTTGAGCGGTATACTTTCATTGTCAACATAACAACCAAGAGATGGCGATATCTTCCATGCTACACACATTATAGGCGGTTCCCAAACAGAATGGTAAAGTTTATACTCCCCCTCCATCAACAAACATCAATCCATGGCTTGCTCGAAACAATGAGTGCCTCCAACATACATCAGGTCCCAGGGGGAGTTTTGTTTTGCAATTATTTTTGATTTAGTTTGCATAAAGCATGGGACTAGGCATCCCGGTGACCATCCATTTTCTCGTGAGTGAGGAGCGGAGTCCACTCCTCTTGAGAATAACCCGCCTAACATGGAAGATACAGACAACCCTAGTTGATACATGAGCTATTCGAGCATACAAAACAGGATGATTATTTGAATGTTTAGAGTTTGGCACATACAAATTTACTTGGAATGGCAGGTAGATACCGCATATAGGAAGGTATACTGGACTCATCTGGAATAACTTTGGGGTTTAAGGGGTTTGGATGCACAAGCAGTATTCCCACTTAGTACAGGTGAAGGCTAGCAAAAGACTGGGAAGCGGCCAACTAGAGAGTGACAACAGCCATGTACATGCATTAAAATTAATAAACATTGGATGCAAGCATGAGTAGGATATAATCCACCATGAACATAAATATCGTGAAGGCTATTTTGATTTGTTTCAACAACATGCGTGAACATGTGCCAAGTCAAGTCACTTAAATCATTCAGAGGAGGATACCACCCTATCATACCACATCATAACCATTTTAATAGCATGTTGGCACGCAAGGTAAACCATTATAGCTCATTGCTAATCAAGCATGGCACAAGCAACTATGATCTTTAATTGGCATTGCAAACATGTTTATTCATAACAAGATGAATCAAGAACGATGAACTCATCATATTTACAAAAACAAAAGAGGTCGAGTTCGTACCAGCTTTTCTCATCTCAGTCAGTCCATCATATATCATCATAATTGCCTTTCACTTGCACGACGAACGATGTGAATAATAATAAGAGTGCACGTGCAATGGACTAAGCTGGAATCTGCGAGCATTCAATAAACAGGAGAAGACAAAGCAATATGGGCTCTTGGTTAAATCAACAATAAAGCATATAAGAGCCACTTCAACAATTTAATCATGGTCTTCTCCTGACCCCCAAAGAAAAGAAAAGAATTAAAACTATTTACATGGGAAAGCTCCCAACAAGCAAAAGAAGAACGGGAAATATTTTTGGGTTTTCTTTTTAATTACTACTACAAGCATGGAAAGTAAATTAATTAAAAGCTACAACTAATTTTTTTGTTTTTTCTTAAGGTTTATTAAACACACAAGAAGAAAGCATAAAAGGAAATAAACTAGCATGGATGATACAATGAAAAAGTATGAGCACCGACATCTAGCAATGAGTGTGTGTGAACATAAATGTAATGGCGGTGAGAAATACGTACTCCCCCAAGTTTAGGCTTTTGGCCTAAGTTGATCTATGGCCACGACTGGCCTGGCTGATATCCATAATAATAGTTGTTGGGATCATACTGTGATGCAGCGGCTATCGCCTCCTGAGCTGCAGCGTGGCAACGAGCGGCCTCCTCTATCCTCTCGTACTCATCTGCCTCCTCCCTGGTAATAGTATATCCTCCTCTTGCCTGATAATCAAAGAAAGCAGGAGCAGGGAGAGTAATACAGACAGCACCGCGTCTGTCAAACATTAGTCGGTACTGGAGAGGTGATTCGTTCCTCTCGACAAAATGGTGAGAAACCATAGAATCAAAAACTAAATAAGCAGGAGGCAACTCCATGTCTCCTTCACGAACGTCTATCTCAAGAAATTTAGCTAAGCGGGTTGCATAAATTCCTCCAAAGAAATCTCTATTATATCTATTATGGTGCAACCTACGAGCTACAATGGCTCCCATATGATAAGATTGGTCTCCTGACACAGCACTCCTGAGAATGCTAAGGTCAGGGACACACATGTGACATGCTTCATCCTTAGCATTTATGCACCTACCTATGAAGAGAGCAAAATAATGTATAGCAGGAAAGTGAATGCTCCCTATGGTAGCTTGCGTTATATCTCTAGATTCCCCTACAGTTATACTAGTAAGAAAGTTTCTAAATTCAGATTTAGGGGGATCTCTAACACTACCCCCATTGTGGAAGTTTGCAAGCAAAAGTGAAATCCTCTAAGTCCATGGTATAAGATTTGTCATAAAGATCAAACATGACTGAAGGAGAATTGCGCGAAGATGAATACTCAAACCTCCTCACAAAAGAGCTTGTGAGATCATGATATTGGGGGCATTTGTCTGCCTCAAAGTCCTCAAGAACGGCATTACACAAATATGCGTTAAATTCTTCTTTAATTCCCGCTCGATCCATAAAATTTTCAGAAGGTCACTCACAAGGACGCACTGGAGCGTCTCTTGGTGGCTCTTCGTCAGCATCACGCATTGCAAGCCTGGGTCCTTGCTTCCTTGAAGAACCACCTTGGAACATTTTTCTAAGCATATTTCTTCCTTTGAAAAATTCTGAAAATTTTTAGTAACTTCAAAATAAAAGTAAACCAAACTCAATAATATTGATAGCAACCACTCCTACAAGTGCCTAGGGCCTATATCATGCATCAAAACTACTTTTGACCATATAAATTTGACATGCAAGCTCAAGAACAGGGTCACCTAAGCAGCAAAAATTTGCAATGAATAAAGCACTAGAACAAAAACTAATTAGACCAATGGAGGAGTCACATACCAAGGGACAATCTTGCCAAGCAGTTTTGTGAGAGGTGCTTTGAGCAAGGAGATCGAAAATGGCAGCAAAGTGGGCTGGAACTCGTGCTTGAGTTGGTTTTTCGTGTTTGTGGGAGGAAGAAGAAGAGGATGGGTGCAGGAATAAGTGGAGGAGGGCCACCGTGGGCCCACGAGGCAGGGGGTGTGCCCTAGGGGGGTGGGCGCGTCCTCCACCCTCGTGGCAAGGTGGTTGGCCCCCCTGATGTGTTCTTTGTTCCATAAATTCTCAAATATTCTAGAAAAAATCATATTTAATTTTCAAGGCATTTGGAGAACTTTTATTTTTGAGGTATTTTTATATTGCACGGATAATCAGATAACAGACAGAAAATTATTTATTTTTACTTTATTTCAACTAAATAACAGAAAGTATAGAGAGGGTACAGAAGGTTGTGATTCTAGTTTCATCCATCTCATGCTCGTCAAAAGGAATCCACTAACAAGGTTGATCAAGTCTTGTTAACAAACTCATTCCGATTAACATGAAACCAGAGAAATTTCGAATAACACTAGGTTACCTCAACGGGGATATGCACATCCCCAATAATAAGTATATCATATTTCTTCTTGACAGTAGGAAGAGGAAATTCAAAACCTCCAAATATAATCGATGGAATTTTTTCGATAGAATTGATACTATGAACTTGAGGTTGTTTCCTCGGAAAGTGTACCTTATGCTCATTACCATTAACATAAAAAGTGGCATTGCCTTTGTTGCAATCAATAACAGCCCCTGCAGTATTAAGAAAAGGTCTTCCAAGAATAATAGACATACTATCGTCCTCGGGAATATCAAGAATAACAAATTCCGTTAAAATAGTAACGTTTGCAACCACAACAGGCACATCCTCACGAATACCGACAGGTATAGCAGTTGATTTATCAGCCATTTGCAAAGATATTTCAGTAGGTGTCAACTTATTCAAGTTAAGTCTACGATATAAAGAGAGAGGCATAACACTAACACCGGCTCCAAGATCACATAAAGCAGTTTTAACATAGTTTCTTTTAATGGAGCATGGTATAGTGGGTACTCCTGGATCTCCAAGTTTCTTTGGTATTCCACCCTTAAAATTATAATTAGCAAGCATGGTGGAAATTTCATTTTCTGGTATCTTTCTTTTATTTGTAACAATATCTTTCATGTACTTAGCATAAGGATTCATTTTGAGCATATTAGTCAATTGCATACGCAAAAAGGTAGGTCTAATCATTTTAGCAAAGCGCTCAAAATCCTCATCATCCTTTTCTTGGATGGTTTGGGAGGAAAAGGCATGGGTTTCTGAACCCAAGGCTCTCTTTCTTTACCATGTTTCCTAGCAACAAAGTCTTTCTTATCATAACGTTGATTCTTTGATTGTGGGTTATCAAGATCAACAGCAGGTTCAATTTCTACATCATTATCATTACTAGGTTGAGCATCATTATGAACATCATCATTAACATTTTCATTAGGTTCATGTTCATTGCCAAATTGTGTTTCAGCATCAGACATAGAGATATCATTTGGATTATCAGGTGGTTCAGCAATAGGTTCACTAGAAGTTTGCACAATTCTATCCTTTTTCTTTTTCTTCTTTTTAGAAGAACTAGGTGCATCAATTTTATTTCTCTGAGAATCTTGCTCAATTCTCTTAGGGTGGCCTTCAGGATACAAAGGTTCCTGAGTCATTCTACCAGTTCTAGTAGCCACTTTAACAGCATAATCATTTTTCTTACTGTTCATCTCATTGAGCAATTCCTTTTGAGCTTTAAGTACTTGTTCTACTTGAGTGGTAACCATAGAAGCATGTTTGCTAACAAGATTAAGTTCACCTCTATTATTAGCCATATAATCACCCAAGTATTTAATCATATCAGCATCTTGTTTTAATTGTATCCCAAAATAAGCATTGAAGTCTTCTTGTTTAAACATAAAATTATCAAACTCATCCAAGCATTGACTAGCAGTTTTAGTAGGAGGGATTTCAGCTTTATCATATCTATAGAGAGAATTTATCTTTACTACCTGTGTCGGGTTATCGGGGTCTGGAGGTTCTTCAATAAATAAAGGATCAAGATCATATGTTTCTTCGGCAGGCGGTAAATTAAGACCATGTATTTCTTCAATAGGAGGTAAATTCTTAACATCTTCAGCTTTAATACCTTTTTCTTTCATAGATTTCTTTGCCTCTTGCATATATTCGGGACTGAGAAATAGAATACCTCTCTTCTTCGGAGTTGGTTTAGGAATAGGATCATTAATTGGTGCAGGAGCTGGCTCAGGAGGTGCCCAATTATTTTCATTTGTCAACATATTATTCAATAAGATTTCAGCTTCATTCGGTGTTCTTTCCCTAAAAAGAGAACCAGCACAACTATCCAGGTAATCTCTGGAAGCATCGGTTAGTCCATTATAAAAGATATCAAGTATTTCATTTTTCTTAAGAGGATGATCAGGCAAAGCATTAAGTAACTTGAGAAGCCTCGCCCTAGCTTGTGGGAGACTCTCTTCTTTAATTTGCATAAAGTTGTATATTTCCTTTAAAGCAGCTTGTTTCTTATGAGCAGGGAAATATTTAGCAGAGAAGTAGTAAATCATATCCTGGGGACTACGCACACAACCAGGATCAAGAGAATTAAACCATATCTTAGCATCACCCTTTAATGAGAACGGAAATATTTTAAGGATATAAAAGTAGCGAGATCTCTCGTCATTAGTGAACAGGGTGGCTATATCATTTAATTTAGTAAGATGTGCCACAACAGTTTCAGATTCATAGCCATGAAAAGGATCAGATTCAACCAAAGTAATTATATCAGGATCAACAGAGAATTCATAATCCTTATCAGCAACACAGATAGGTGAAGTAGCAAAAGTAGGGTCAGGTCTCATCCTAGCATTTAGAGATTGCTTATTCCATTTAGCTAATAACCTTTTGAGTTCATATCTATCTTTGCAAGCTAAAATAGCTAAAGAAGCTTCTTGATCAAATAAATAACCCTCAGGAATAGCAAGCGATTCTTCATCATCACTTTCATCTTCATAATCAGATTCAATATTTTCAATCTCTCTAGCCCTAGCAAGTTGTTCCTCGAGAAAATCACCAAGTGGCACAGTAGTATCAAGCATAGAAGTAGTTTCATCATAAGTATCATGTATAGCAAAGGTAGCATCATCAATAACATGCGACATATCAGAACGAATAGCAGAAGCAGGTTTAGGTGTCGCAAGCTTACTCATAACAGAAGGTGAATCAAGTGCAGAGCTAGATGGCAGTTCCTTACCTCCACTCGTAGTTGAGGGATAAATTGTTGTCTTAGAGTCTTTCAAATTCTTCATAGTGTCCAGCAGATATAAATCCCAAATGACTCAAAGAATAGAGTTATGCTCCCCAGCAACGGCGCCAGAAATTAGTCTTGGTAACCCACAAGTATAAGGGATCGCAACAGCTTTCGAGGGTAGAGTATTCAAGCCAAATTTATTGATTCGACACAAGGGGAGCCAAAGAATATTCTCAAGTATTAGCAGCTGAGTTGTCAATTCAACCACACCTGAAAACTTAGTATCTGCAGCAAAGTGTTTAGTAGCAAAGTAATATGATAGTGATGGTAACGGTAACAAAAGAGTAACGAAAGAAAAGTAATGTTTTTGGTATTTTGTAGTGATTGTAACAATAGCAACGGGAAAGTAAATAAGCGTAAACCAGTATATGGAAAGCTCGTAGGCATCGGACCAATCATGGATAATTATGCCGGATGCGGTTCATCATGTAACAGTCATAACATAGGGTGACACAGAACTAGCTCCAATTCGTCAATGTAATGTAGGCATGTATTCCGAATATAGTCATACGCGCTTATGGAAAAGAACTTGCATGACATCTTTTGTCCTACCCTCCCGTGGCAGCGGGGTCCTAATGGAAACTAAGGGATATTAAGGCCTCCTTTCAATAGAGAACCGGAACAAAGCATTAACACATAGTGAATACATGAACTCCTCAAACTACGGTCATCACCGGTAAGTATCCCGATTATTGTCACTTTGGGGTTAACGGATCATAACACATAATAGGTGACTATAGACTTGCAAGATAGGATCAAGAACTCTCATATATTAATGAAAACATAATAGGTTCAGATCTAAAATCATGGCACTCGGGCCCTAGTGACAAGCATTAAGCATAGCAAAGTCATAGCAACATCAATCTTAGAACATAGTGGATACTAGGGATCAAACCCTAACAAAACTAACTCAATTACATGATAAATCTCATCCAACCCATCACTGTCCAGCAAGCCTACGATGGAATTACTCACGCACGGCGGTGAGCATCATGAAATTGGTGATGGAGGATGGTTGATGATGACTACGGCGATGAATCCCCCTCTCCGGAGCCCCGAACGGACTCTAGATCAGCCCTCCCAAGAGGTTTTAGGGCTTGGCGGCGGCTCCATATCGTAAAACGCGATGATTTCTTCTCTCGTATTTTTTTCTCCCCGAAAGCAGTTATATAGAGTTGGAGTTGGAGTCGGGAGGTCTCCCGGGGGCCCTCGAGGTAGGGGGCGCGCCCTAGGGGGGCGTCCCCCACCCTTGTGGCAAGGGTGTGGGCCCCCTGGTCTTCATTTTTGGCGAGGATTTTTTATTATTTATTGTAAGATATTCCGTGGAGTTTCAGGTCATTCCGAGAACTTTTGTTTTCTGCACATAAAACAACATCATGGCAATTCTGCTGAAAACAGCGTCAGTCCGGGTTAGTTCCATTCAAATCATACAAGTTAGAGTCCAAAATAAGGGCAAAAGTGTTTGGAAAAGTAGATACGACGGAGACGTATCAATTACCAGCAACTTTCCAAATCCCTTGTCAGATACACCATTCTCTGCTTTCCATTGCAGCAATTCCAGTGTGGTGCCCAAATTTTTCTTGTCAGGTTCGCAATTTGGGTACAACAATTTCTTGTGATCCTCTAACATGCGCTGCAACTTCTTCTTCTCCAAATCACTTGCGCAGGTTCTCTTTGCATCGGCAATGGCCCGACCTAGATCATCAGCGGGCTCATCTGATGCCTCTTCTTCAGCTTCTTCCCGCATTGCCGGCTCAGCTTCTTCCCCCATTGTTGTATCATCGTATTCAGGGAACCCATCATGGCCAGGATAGCTGTCGTCCTCTTCTTCTTCATTGTCTTCCATCATAACCCCTCTTTCTCCGTGCTTGGTCTAAACATTATAGTGGGCCATGAAACCGGACTCAAACAGATGGACGTGAATGGTTCTTGACTTAGAGTAATTGTTATCATTCTTACAGCCAACACATGGACAAGGCATAAAACCATCCGCTCGCTTGTTTGCCTCAGCTGCAAGCAGAAAAGTTTGCACGCCATTAATGAACTTGGAAGAACATCGGTTATTGTACATCCATTGTCGGCTCATCTTTATTACACAACACCGAAAAGACCAAATTAATACAAGTTTATGCATAAAGTTCATACAACACTTAAATGCAACAAACAAATAACTCTCTAGCTAAAGAATTTAAATGCAACAACAAATGCGATCAAGATCGCAACTAAGGTAACAATTGATCCAACAGCATAATGATACCAAGCCTCACTATGAATGGCATATTTTCTAATCTTTCTAATCTTCAAGCGCATTTTCTCCATCTTAATCTTGTGATCATCGACGACATCGGCAACATGCAACTCCAATTCCATCTTCTCTCCCTCAATTCTTTTCAATTTTTCTTTCAAATCCTCGTTTTCTCTTTTAACTAAATTTAACCTCTCGACAATAGGGTCGGTTGGAATTTCCGGTTCACATACCTCCTACATACAAATATCTATGTCAGCTTGATGGGCATAATTTGTCAAAAACACGAAATGCAACAAATAGTTTTAAAAGAGAATATACCACATCCGAATCATAACCCGGACGAGGGCCGACGGGGACGGATATCAAAACCATGGCACTATGTATAACAAACAACGTACGGGTAAGATAATTATACGAGTAACTATATATCCAAATCACACAAACATCAATTTTTTTATATAAAACATTCATGAACAAGAGGCACACCACAAGGTGGTGTCGGCGACGGGACGGTGTGGGCGATCGACGGTGGTTACGACGGAGATTTAGAAGGCACTAAGTAAACCACAAATCAATCACTATAGCTAATCTAGCAATGAGAGATGAAAGGACAAAGTTGCTAACCTTTGTGATCATTTGAATGGACGGGGGCCTTCAAATCTTGACAAATTTTGGGCAAAATGTGTGATGAGCTTGAGAGGAAGAGGGGAAGAACAGAGAGGAGAGGGGAAAGGGGAAGAACAGAGCGAGCTCGGATGGACGAATGGTGTATGTAGGACGACCTTTAGTACCGGTTCGTGATACGACCCGGTACTAAAGGTGCTGGAGGGGCCCCGGACTGACAACATCTTGCCACCACTCACTTTAGTACCGGTTCGTGGTGCTAAAGGTTCGCCACGAACCGGTACTAATGAGAGCGGCCGGCTAGCCGTTGGAACCGATACTAATGCACACATTAGTGCCGGCTCACAACCAAACCGACACTAATGTGCTTCACATTTGACCCCTTTTTTACTAGTGCGAGTTCAGTTGACATAGCCACTGCCAGAAACCCTAATCAGTTCGGTCTCACCGATAAGATCTCGATCTCACCCAGATGGGCTTGAAAACTCTCTGTTACCTATTGCAATATTTTCGGTCCCACCGAGATATACAATCGGCCCCACAGAGTTTACTTGACCAACTCTCTGTTTCGCTTATTACCCAAATCGGTCCCACCAAGTTTGAGTAATCGGTCAAACCGAGTTTTGGATTTACCCTAACCCTTGACAGTGTCATTTTAAATCCACTCGTGCTGATCATTATGGTCTCTTTTTTGTTTGTGTTTTGCAAAGTTCAGTTGGTAAATAAACATTGCCCACATTTCTATAGAGAAAGAAAAGTACCAGTACAGCATTACATGAAATCTGCTTGTCAAAAATTGCAGCTGCCATTATAAAAATCAGACTTGAACAATTAAGGCCTGATAGATTCAGAAACAACTTTCACTTACTATAGATAGCTTGTTCACTTGGGTTTAAGTCAGATAGGAAGATTCCAAGATTCATAGTAACCTGAATTGTCATGGTTCCAGAATTCTGCAATTAAGCCTACTAGTTTAATGCCCGTGCGTTGCCACGGAACAATAAATTTTCATGTCATTCATCATTATTGTTGGTGTTCCCACCTTGCCAGTTTTATCGCCGTCATCAGCAAACACAGTCAACTCATTGCTCTCCGTCAACGTTGGTTGAGGAGAAGGTCCAGAACCGTCCTCTCATTGCCCTAACAAGCCCTCTGCTAAAAGCACTCGGCCATAAAATAGTTGACATACATACTTATCATCACGAGTAAGACAAAATGTATCTCCATGTTCTCAATCAAACCTCGTATAGCTTAAGGGATATTGGTCACAATGGCACCAAACAATAAATTTAGGCATAGAGATCATGAGTTGTAGACATGGTTATAAAAATATCTTGTACTTCAAGAGGATGTGTTCGGCAAAATAGAAGAATTTGTGTCGTATGTGGCTTATTACCACACTGACAAATATTGAATCACCAAACAAGCGTACATAGTGAACCATCGAAAGCTTGACATATTAGCCCATAGAATTCACACCACATCCAAAAGTCAAACAAGGTCCACGAGAAACAAAAAATTATCAACAATCAAAGAGCATACAGCGTCTCTGACACATGTATGTCGATGCATTTGCTCAGTGGCTACAGAATAACACATGACTATAGAAACATTTGTCAAAGTGTGATTTCCCGTTTCCCCTGCATAGCCATGTTTCTCTATGTCACATCTACTTCTCCACTCCGGCCTCCTTAAAAAATTGAATCCTTATAGAACCAAAATATATGAAACTCACAGTATATATCTTTCAACAAGCATCTGACTTATTTTTCACGGTTGTGCCATTCCTTCTCCATCTGATTTCTCGATTTTTTTCTATCTATGTAACAAAGCATCAATCATCATGAGAGAAATCAACACAGAACTGACCCACTATAAATTATCAACCAGGGGTTCCGAGCATTAAAGTGCCGGTAATAGTTAGCATTTGATGAATTATAAGAGTAGAAGAGTATAATAAAAAAGTAAGAGAAGAAAACATACTATATTTAGATTCTTTCATGATGGTGAAATTTGAAGGGTTGATTGTCTATAATAATTTTCTACAATTAGGACCATCCAAAGGGTGTAGCTAACAAGTCAAAATTATCCCAGTTAGTAATGCAATGGATGTCTTTGCCTTGCTGCTTCTAGATAGTCTTATTCGAAGACAAGTTTGTCTCTAAAATCGACCAACATAGCTTGATTGACAAGCAAGCAGCAAGCAAGCCTGGTCAATCAAAATCATACAAAAGCTTGGTAATTCAAAATTTGACCCTACCCACAACAAAGAAAATAAATGATTCATCGTCTCTTGTTATGATCTAATTTTCCTAGAAAATGATGTTGTAATAGGTAGTTCCTCAAATATTCTCATTGCTAAAAGCACAAAGATACTACTTCTTACTTGAGAAACATAACTTCAAATCTGAAAGTGCTACGACAACAGAGCAAAATCCGAGGAATGAGATTCACCTTCAAAGCAATACAACACAAAAGAACTCCTCAAGATCCTGCGAAGTATTAACTGAGGCATATAACTGAAATAACTTGAGCAGAAAAACCCACATGAAGTTAGTGCTAAGCCATACATTCAACCTTTGTGTTTGACACAGAAAGATATAGCTGAAATTACATGGTTGTCTAGTATCCCACCCTTCAGAACTTCTTTCCGGAAGGTATTTGGGTCCAACACAGTGGGGTATATAATTGTTGCTTTGCACATCTGTACCATCAATGATCAATCAACCAATGGCTACATTTCATTATTGATCAACACTGACTAATTTAACCTGAGATTGAACTGACCCATGGTATAAACCAGTAAACAAAATATTTTGTGTCTAGAAACACCAACTCTCCGTAACAGACAATAAGTGGCAAAAAATACCCCGGCTAAATATTTCTGGCTGGAGTTCACACAAAAAGAACAGGGAACACTGAATCGTCAGATGAATCAATTATGTCGCAGTATGTGTTTTCATCTGTACATATCACAAATTTGCAGCCTTAATAAAGTAATAGTGAAGAACAAAAGACCATATACACTCAAGTTTTTGTAGAGTGGGTGAGGCAATTGTAGTACCAAAGAGCATCCAATAGCACTGATATATTCTGTATCGAGCCGAAAGAAGATGCCTCTTTTTATTAGATGTCTATCCAGTAACTCACGCCCTACAAAAGATTATCTAGATCTGCTGCTTGCGCAAACTATAACATTTTACCCGCAAATGAGGCTAGGGGTGAAACTGTAATTTAGAAAATTGAAAAAAGCAAAGTATATGATCTGCTACCATACACATGGATTAAGCTAGATCCTCTTAATCCTTATTCACGTTGCACTGGTTAAGCTAGGCGATGAATTCTCTGCTTAACAGTTCTTCAACTTCTTCTACATGTTAATTTCCTTTCTTTTTAGCCACTTCACATTTAGTGGACAATTGACCAAGCGGATGAATTATCAAAGACATATGCAGCAGTATAGCTAATGTCTTCCGGAATGGCGAGCATGTTACATACCTCACATTCATCACCTGGTAAGGAGCAACGCTGACCGCCAGCATTGTTGACTGCGGAAGCTCTAGGTCACCTTAAACAGACAAGACACATGTGCATAAGTAACATATATCTGTTTCAGGTATTATCAAATATTGTACTTAATTTTAAGCAGGACGTATGGATCTTCGTTGTCACTCTACCTGGAAAGGGTAAGAACAAACGCACTGCAAGCGCAAGAAAAGCAGTCCACATCCCATATTCACTCCTAAAATTAGGAATAGACACCATAGGATAAGTACGCCAAAAGTAAGTGTTCTTGTCTCAAAAAGAATAAACATCCAGTAGCTATAGCAAGAAAAGAGGAAAAGGTAATGATTCTTTTGGGCCAAATGGCAGAACCTTACTTGATCCATGAGATTACAGTGCTAGGTGCTTGCAGAACAAACAATGGCACGATGAAAGATTTGTGTATGCCTGTGCCTTTAGCAAGCAAGAGCACTCTGCAGGAGGGAAAAGAGTAATAAATAAATGCTCAAAAAATAGTCCAATCATTTGATGACAAAACCAAATACCCCCGCCGTTCCTAAATATAAGTCATTTAAGAGATTCCAATAAGTGACTACATATGGAACAAAATGAGTAAATCTACACTCTAAAATATGTCTATATACATCCGTATGTTGTAGTCCATTTGAAATCTCTCAAAAGACTTATATTTAGGAACGGAGGGAGTATGTCGCAGAATGAAATAAACTACATGGAGAATAGCAAGAGCCGAGTTTTTGAAGAATTATCACTTTCAGTTACACAAGATTGCCCGTCCTCAAGATAGCAATTACAATTTGGAGTCATGGCCTGAACAGCCCCAGTAACTCATCCAAGATCTGAAGCAAGATTAACACCTTGGTGTTGACAAGTTAGTGTCGTAACATGAATGCGCTAATAACTTATGATGGATCAGAAGCATAAAGTAGATACACTACAGTTCCGCGGCAAGCTAAGCAAGTCACCAAGTGGACGGAACCTGAGCATCATGATACGAAAAGAGTACCATTCTGTAAGTTATGTTTAACAGACTGATGATGTAACATGACTTGAATTTATACCTTGAGTAAATTTCTGCATTCGAATTATACGACATTCAAATTTTTAATACAAAAACCATGCATTGCAGTTTCCTGTGATAAAGAGTGACGCCACTGAACACAAGGTGTCATGTTAATGTGTAAACAGACTGAATATCTGGCAGTATTCGTTATCGCAGCATATGGTACTACAAGTACACTGTCTATCTAGTTCTTGTGAAGTGTGTTAATGTTGCTCCTACCTCCTAAAGATATGAACATGATGCGTTAATTCTTTTACTTGCTGTGAAAATATCAGCTCGTGGTTACTGATCAAGAAACCAACTCCATCTAACAGTTGTTGCATGATGCCCTCTGAGTAACCATCGACAGGTTACAGAATGTATGACAGGATCGTGCATCTTACAATTTGACACCAGCAGTTGCGCAATTAACAGCCCTCGCAGGCAAAAGCACGAACATATTCGGAGCCCGAAAGGATTATGCGTTTCTGTATCATGAGCAAATCACATCGGAAAAGGTACCTTTGGGTATCGACGATGAGATGGGGGAGGCACTCACGCCGCGGCCGCGACGGAGACACACTGCTTCATGAGCGGGATGATGTACACCGACGCGTTGCACACGACGGCGCTCCACCGGCTCCGGCACGGCGGGACCAGCGGCAGAGTGGCGCATCCCCTGCTGGCCCTGCATAAACGGCGCACACAGAGATCACCCGACGACACGGTGGGTAGACGAAAGGCGGGCGCCGGGGTAACCCGGCGAGCAGCTTCACCTGAGCGCGCCGGTCCGCGCGGCGGGGGGAAAGCCCGCCTTCCCGGCGGGCTGAGCCGCCCGCGCCCGCGGGCGTCAGCACGGGGCAGGGCGCCGCAGTGGGGGGATCGCGAGGCGCAGCGAGATAACATGCTCTCGGTCCGGTCACGGGCGGGTCCATCGACGCAGGCGAGGGCAAGGGATTCCATGGTCGTTGTAAGGCCTCAAGGGACTCCCAACCTCGTGGGACTCCCAATCAAGAGCTTGGTAGAGGATGGACCACGACCATGGGAGGGCGGGCGCTTGGTGGAGGAGGACCGAGGGGAGCCCATCGACGCAGGCGCCGCAGCGGGGATCGTGAGCGGCGTGGATGGCGTGGCGATTTTTTCAGCAGGTAGATGGGATGGGGAGGAGCGAGGAGGTTGCTAGCAGATAGGGGCGTGAGACGTGTGTGCCTGGTCGTTGCTTTTCGCATGCCATGTTGTGCGGGTTACCGGATCGTGGGGTAGAGGTTCATTGAACCGGTTCGTTTGTTCTCTGGGTTTTTTCCGCGTGTATCGCACGAGATGGAGGAGTAGCTAGCGAACAAGGCGTGCGGGTGGATTGTTTTCCTAGCGATTTCCTCGGTGCGGGATCAAGGTCGAACCATCGAGAGGAGGTTGAACCATCACGACGTTCGATCCTCCTTTAATAGTATAGATTCTGCAATTCTGGAGGCAAACTTGTTCATTCTGTACATCCGTAGCAGAAAATGATGAATGTTCTTTCAGCATTGCTAAACCCGTCATAAGAGTGTTCTGTACATCAGTAGCAGAAAATGATGAATGTTCTTTCAGCATTGCTAGATGTGGTAGAGACACGGCATGCAAGAGATAGAAAATAAAAGAGCAATACCAATACAAAACAGCCACCCAGAAAAGAGAAGACTCCTGCCTCCATGGATGGCTGTGTGCATCGCTTGACGCAGAGGTCGGGGGTTATCCTCCTTATCAAAAAAAATGGATCACCTCAGACGCCATGAGCTTTGCGCCCTGTTGTGGCACCTCCGTTTTTTCCTCCGTTACCTCTGCATGCCATATGAGAGACCAGTGAGCTGGGATCGCAGCTCGAAACATGCCATATTTTCTGGCCTTCTGGATCCCCCAAAGTGTCCAACAGTCGCCATCTTCCTTTCCCAAGTAGGGAGAGATTTCTGAAACAACAATCAGCCGACATCAATTGGCAACAGAAGCCAATTGCACAACTTATATTGAGCTGGCAAACTGTCTACATGCCCTACAGTAAATGTCCACCTTTTCAGCTCAAACTTTGCTGGCCCTCCTTCAGAGTGAAGAGCCCCCAGCCGGTGCCATCCCAAGTTGCCTCTAATTATCTACTAGACAGGAAACGATTGTCTATTGATTTCTTGATATTGATGAGGAAAGCTACACCACTTTTCTCATTTGCTGGGGAACGAAAGAGGAACGAAAGAGCACTTTGATGTGGTTGTAGTTTGGGCTATCTTGTGCTGAATCCCCATACGTGGCACCATACCTGTCCATGTTCAAACCCAGCCACTGTTTATTTGGACTCATCAATTTATAGTCCTGTTCAATCCCCTAAATCTCTCATCATTAGGCTCTCCTCTTCGTGTAAAAGTTCAGTTGGTATACAACCTTGCTGAGTTTGATCTGGAAACAGAAGCAATACTACATCATCCTCCAGTTGGTGCTGCTCTCCTGGTCGTCCTCATGGCCGCGGTGGTCTTTCCGTCTCTGCTCCATAGAGATAATTGTAATGATCTTAGGGATTAATTCAGGAGCTGTATTTCATTATCAACTTTCAGCACATTGCCTTCATGCAGTAAGTTCACTAGTGAAGTTTATTTATCTACTCTAAATGGATATGCATAAATGTTGCAGAAATGAATTGCAGAAATAAGAATGATGCTAATCAACTAGCATCTCCACTTGGATTTCATCGCCGTGCCTTCAATACATTAGATACTAAATGTACGCTTTACACTTCAATGTAAAACAGTTTTATCCGCTGACACTGTAAAATGACATTTCCCTTTTGGTGAACCTGTATGAAAACATGCCTATTTTAATAGACTAAATTGGACATTGAAAACGACAGGAGAACCAAAATCCTCTAATCACTGATGTATAAGATAGAAAGTGATTTCTCATCATAATTAGTTAAGCCCAGTCCCAACGTTCTGAAAACATAAGACCTCTTGTCACACATATGCTGCTATGATAATGGAAAATGTTGATACTCTTCTCAGTATAATAGTTGTGGCTCTGAAGAGACTGGAGTGAAATTGTAAATAAAAGTTTAGCCTATTAGCTGCTGGCAACTTACTGCTCAGATTTGAGTTAACCTGGCTCCTGAAAGAATTCTAAATGCTTACTATAGCTTCACACTTGAATTGGGTATAATAAGTTTCAGAGTTCACACATGAAGTTTGAAAGATTCATGGCTAACGTTCAGCTCTGATTCGAATTCAGACTTCAGAGTACAAAATTTACATACCGCCTACTTTTTACATGCATGCGTGACTCGTTCAGATTGTTTACATCCAAGTGAAGATGCACCAAAATGTAGAAAATTGATTAAAGCACCAGATGCTACTAGTTTATTCAAAGCTATAGTACAATACTAGAAGGATTACTTAGCTTGCAAGATGCAAAAAAGAGAAAAGTAGGAGCTTCCCTGAATAAAACTCATGCATTGTCAGGCCATACTTGTTGCTGAAGCTTCAGGGTGTCATCAACTAACAGAACCTTCAGAATAATGTATAGTACAGCCAAGCCATTGCCGCCATGTTTCCTCTCGTTTCCTGGAAGAAGAAAAAAAAGCACCATCTACATCCAGTTTCAGCACATCTTCACCTGGAAGAAAGAAAGCACCATCCACATTCAGTAAATCAGCATGCTTCTATTGCCCAGCCCTTTTCAACATCTTCTCACCTGGTGGTAAGTCACTTCATCATCCGACCCGTTCCCCCCGCCTAGATTTCATTAATCTTGTTTCTACAATTTCAACAAGTACCAGAGAAGGGACACACAGTTGATCTTTAAATCACATCTCTTCACCGGTATTAGCATCGACCATCTCCTTTGCCCTCTGCTTTTCAGCACCATACCATACAAGCATCGATTTGCTTCTCTGGTACGATTACCAGGGCACTTGAAATATCTGTTACGTAGTGTATACAAATTGGCAATCAACAGAAACGCTACTATCCTACTACTCAACTAGCCAGTTTCGAGATCAGATGGCCCAAGAAAAGAATCGGCCATACACGAGACAAATAAATAAATAAATAAACTAATACAAACTACTCGTAAATAATGGCCGTCTTCAACAATAGTTAATATCTCATAAACAAAATTACTGCACGAAGGAAGAAGGTATTTAGCTTAGATGAACTAGAGCAAGCAACCAACAAACTAGATCAAAACTGCATCATTGGCAGTGATCAGCAAACTGTAGCCAACTGACCACCAACAGACCCAAAATTGTTTCCCACGGAAAAAGGGGTCCAAAAATTTCATGCAAAGGAAAGGTTGAGACTTCATATCATCTTCATGGCCAAAATGAGAACATTCTTTCATGGAAAGATAGATAGAGGGTTGCATTCAAAACTGAAATGGCCATTTCAGAACATACAAACAGAGAATGTGCAGAAATACTACTCATTGATACTTCAAAGCATTTGCAGAATGCCCTGATCTCATACTCTCCTAGTTCCAAGATGTGTGCAATACGACAACACGAGGAAGGACAAGTTCATAGAAGTGCAATGCTTTCTTCTCTACCGAATGACATAATGAACATACCAATTTTCTTATTAGTCTTGGTTCATCTAGCTGGAACCTCCCCTCTGCAAGCTGTTGCATAATCTTCAGCGAGATGCAGTGCAGCATCCTTATGAGGGCATATGAACTTCTCGACGAATACCTTCTCGCTGATCATGACTGCAGCATAGTAGTCCCGGTCGTGATCTAGCAATCCATTTTCCTTGAGAAATCTGACGACGTAGTACCGGGGCCTGAGCCGGCCCTCTAGACTGTAAGTGAGCATTATCGGTCGGTGAGCAATGTATGCTGGTTCCAGTCCCACCTCGGAGATAAGGAAATCCGATTTGCTCTGCAGCAAGTCCTCGGACCTCGTCAGCACCGTTGGAGCCTTAGAAACGGCAATGCCCACCTCGGCATCCGACCACCTGAACGCTTTCTTCAAGTGCTCCACTTTGGCGGTGATTTTCTCCTCGCTGAGGAATGCAACAGCTTGTAGTGCATGTCTGAACATCGGAGATCCACGGTGTACACCAAGACTATCGACGCATGCCACTGCTGTCCGGATGCGTTCCGTGCTGATGCTGAGCGGTGACGGAGTATATGCGTAGAGCTTGGCAATATCGCAAGCACCTAGCCCGCACTCGAGCAGGAAGGAGACATTGGGCTTGACCACCCGCTCCAGGTCGGACCCGAGAACGGAGCCACCCGCTAGAGGTAGGGCTCGAAGGAGGTTCTCGGAGGAGCCGAAGAGGGGCAAGCAGTACTGCAGCCCGGCGATGATGGATCTACAGCGGAAAGTGACACCGATGAGTGAGACGAGGCGCGCGATCTGAGAACGCGAGAGGCCGAGGCCGGTGAGCCCAGCGACGACGGGGGCCAGGGTTTTCTCCACGCTGGCACAGAGGAACTTGGGGTCCTTGGCGACGACGGCGGCGACGTCGGCGGGGGAGAGGCCGAGGCCGGCGAGGAAGGCAAGGACGGCGTCGGGCTTGGTGGGGGATTTGAGGTGGGAGAGCTTGGGGGAGGCCTTGAGGGCCTGGGGTCGGGTGAGGCCGCAGGTGGAGACGAGGTATTCCTCCACGGCGAATCTAGGGTTCCGGGAGACGGCGGGCGCGGCGGCGGAGATGAAGCGGCTGAGGTGGCAGATGGGAGAGGCAAAGGGAGAAGAGAGGATCTGGGAGAGGAGGCTGCGACGGAGCCGGAGCATGGCGCCGCGGTGGAGGGTGGAGATGGCAAGCGCGGCGGCGGCGATGGAATGGGGAAAGCTCGATGGGCGGTGGTGGACTGGAGTGAAAAGATGAAGTGCGCTGCGTGGGTGTTGAGGTCTGGTTCAACCCAACCCAAGTGGCCCCCACTCGCCAGTCTAAAAATGAACTACTCTTGGCGTGAAGAAAAAACCTTTTTGCAAGTTCCATGCAATTCCCAGGATGAAGAACTTTTATTAAAACATGTATTGTCCTCGACCGTGCAAAAATGCATGAAGATTAACATTTAGAATGAAAGGCAATCGCTCTTGCTTCATTTTTCTTTTCGACGGCATGCAAGAGAATTGTAACCAACCACTGATGCCCTACTTTTACAATATAGCTAGATGAATATTCGAATACCCCACGCATTCCTGCAGAAATCGTTAATAAATATTTAATGTTAAAAAACATGATCACAATATGTGAACTTCTCTTTTAATTCCTTACCTTAACAATTTATCATCAAGATGATTAGGGAAAAAAAGATCACTTAGTCATCCCTTTGCAAAACCTAAAACAACGATAGCAACTATTGTTGTGCAATCTATAAAAAAAAACATAGCTTGCACTGAAACTATAACATGTGAGTTCCCTCATAATCAAAATTTCTATTAAAAAAAGGTTACCTATAAATCATGAGACTCTCTCTTGAGTCTTCTCACCAAAATAATTTTGTGTGTTGTACGAATATTTCTATTAGGCCGTCATTCATGACAGTATACCTAGGCACCTCTGATTTATTTGTATTTAATTTTTGCCTTCTCTCATTTGCAACTATGCATGCTTCTGCATTATGTGAAGGTTAGTTCCATTCTGAAAAAATAAGACCCTGATCATGAGCTTACTGTCTGTGCAGTGGAATTTAATTATGATTAGAAGGCTAAAAATTGACAACAAGAGGGAGAAGCACAAGACTGAAGGAAATATGCCCTAGAGGCAATAATAAAGTTATTATTTATTTCCTTATTTCATGATAAATGTTTATTATTCATGCTAGAATTGTATTAACCGGAAACATAATACATGTGTGAATACATAGACAAACAGAGTGTCACTAGTATGCCTCTACTTGACTAGCTCGTTGATCAAAGATGGTTATGTTTCCTAACCATAGACATGAGTTGTCATTTGATTAACGGGATAAAATCATTAGGAGAATGATGTGATTGACTTGACCCATTCCGTTAGCTTAGCACTTGATCGTTTAGTATGTTGCTATTGCTTTCTTCATGACTTATACATGTTCCTATGACTGAGATTATGCAACTCCCGTTTACCGGAGGAACACTTTGTGTGCTACCAAACGTCATAACGTAACTAGGTGATTATAAAGGTGCTCTACAGGTGTCTCTGAAGGTACTTGTTGGGTTGGCGTATTTCGAGATTAGGATTTGTCACTCCGATTGTCGGAGAGGTATCTCTGGGCCCACTCGGTAATGCACATCACTATAAGCCTTGCAAGCATTGCAACTAATGAGTTAGTTGCGGGATGATGTATTACGGAATGAGTAAAGAGACTTGCCGGTAACGAGATTGAACTAGCTATTGAGATACCAACGATTGAATCTCGGGCAAGTAACATACCGATGACAAAGGGAACAACGTATGTTGTTATGCGTCTGACCGATAAAGATCTTCGTAGAATATGTGGGAGCCAATATGAGCATCCAGGTTCCGCTATTGGTTATTGACCGGAGACGTGTCTCCGTCATGTCTACATAGTTCTCGAACCCGTAGGGTCCGCACGCTCAACGTTTCGATGACAGTTATATTATGAGTTTATATGTTTTGATGTACCGAAGGTTGTTCGGAGTCCCGGATGTGATCACGGACATGACGAGGAGTCTCAAAATGGTCGAGACATGAAGATTGATATATTGGAAGCCTATGTTTGGATATCGGAAGTGTTCCGGGTGAAATCAGGATTTTACCGGAGTACCGGGAGGTTACCGGAACCCCCCGGGAGCTTAATGGGCCATAGTGGGCCTTGTGGAGAAGAGGAGAGGCGGCCAGAGCAGGGCCGCGCACCCCTCCCCCTAGTCCGAATAGGACAAGGAGAGCCCCCCCTTTCCTTCCTCTCTCCCTCCTCTTTCCCCCTCCTCTCCTAGTCCAACAAGGAAAAGGGAGGGAGTCCTACTCCCGGTAGGAGTAGGACTCCTCCTGGCGCTCCCCCTCTAGGCCGGCCGCACCTCCCCCCTTGCTCCTTTATATACGGGGCAGGGGGCACCCTAGACACAACAATTGATCATTTGATCTTTTTAGCCGTGTGCGGTGCCCCCCTCCACCATAGTCCACCTCGATAATACTGTAGCGGTGCTTAGGCGAAGCCCTGCATCGGTAGAACATCATCATCGTCACCACGCCGTCGTGCTGAAGAAACTCTCCCTCAACACTCGGCTGGATCGGAGTTCGAGGGACGTCATCGGGCTGAACGTGTGCTGAACTCGGAGGTGTCGTGTGTTCGGAACTTGATCGGTCGGATCGTGAAGACGTACGACTACATCAACCGCGTTGTGATAACGCTTCCGCTTTCGGTCTGCGAGGGTACGTGGATAACACTCTCCCCTCTCGTTGCTATGCATCACCATGATCTTGCATGTGTGTAGGAAAATTTTGAAATTACTACGTTCCCCAACATGGAGACGTATCATGCGGCCATTCGCACGGCCGTACTTCCCCAACCTCCGGGGGTGGAGATCACTATCAGACGACTCCCCAATAACTCCCTTGGAGTTCTTCTTAGAACCAAACTTCCTAAAGATATTCATGTTTTTCCTATGAACAAAAATAAATGACGCTAGACTACCCGCATACCTAGAGGCTTCGCGATTTCGATTCATCTAGCCCACACGATGTGCGCTGCTGTCCCCTGACAGTGTACCTTCTAACTGCGTGGTAAACATCTGGTCGTTCATTCTTTTGTACGCTATGTGCTCGGGTTAGAGCGGATGACGACTGGGCCACTCTTTCGCTCGGGCCCATCTCACAATCACAGTGCATGTTTGTGTTCGGGTGGAAAAAACAGGTTGGCAGTAAAAAGAGGGGTGGACTTGTGGTCCGCACCGCGTCGAGCCAATCCACTGCCAAAAACCTAGCGCACCAGAGCCCCACGCCCTCTTCTTCCCAGTTCCTCTCCGCGCCATCCTTCCTCCCTCTCGCACCGTCGCCTTCTCTCCACACACACCTCATCATCGGCCACCCTCCTGGCACGTTCTTCCGGCCCTCTTCTCCTGCGCTCGAGGTGCAGCAGCGGTGGCGGCGCTCCTCCTCACGGGCATGGCCGCATCTGCCTGTGCTCGGCAGAAGGAGTGGTTGATGTGATGGTAGATGCGTGAAGAGGAGGAGGCCGTGGTCATGGCGGCGCGACGGAGGTCGTGCCCGTCTGGTGTGCGACACTAGCACTACAAAAAAATACACTTCCGTGATGATACGTGTTTGTCACAGTAGGTCGCTTTTTTTGTCATGCATGTACATCCATGAAAAATTTATGACAGAATCAAGATAGTCATACATGTGCTGTCGTAGAAGTGTTCCATGACATTACCAAAATTATCATCACAGAAGTGTCCACTTCCATGATGATAAATCGTGCGTCACAGAAGTGCTTTTGTCAAGGGTGACCGACACGTGGCATCCACCGTAACGGAACGCCGTTAAGCTATCGGGTCGGGTTTTGGATCCGATAACCCGTTAACAGCCCCGACCAATGGGGATTTTCCACGTGTAAAATCATCATTGGCTAGAGGAAACACGTGTCGGCTCATCATCGGGACAGATGTCATCCACTCACTGGACAGAAGGCGCCTATGATACATCGACACGTGGCACAACCCAACAAGTTTAAATGGGCTGGCCCAACTAAAGGCCCACAAGATTCTGCGGACCATAATGGGCCGGCCCAACTAAAGGCCCACGAGATTTTGCGGACCATAATGGGCTGGCCCAGCTAAAGGCCCACAAGATTTCGCGGACCATAATGGGCCGGCCCAGGTACATGCCCATAAGATTTTTGTGTGCCATAATAGGCCGGCCCAGGTAAAAGCCCACAAAATTCTTGCGGATCATAATGGGCCGGCCCAGCTAAAGGCCCACAAGATTTCGCTGACATTAATGGGCCGGCCCAGCTGTAGGCCCACAAGATTTTGAGGACCCTAGTAGGCCGGCCCATTAACTGGCTGCCATGTTTTGGGCCAAATGCCGGCCCATATTTGATACGGTCTATTAATGGCCTTCCACGTTCCGGGCCTAATAGTGGCCCATATGAAATCCGGTCCGTTAAAAGCCTACCACGTCCTGGGCCAAATTACGGCCCAGATCAGGTCAGGCCCTTTAAGAGGTTTTGGGCCTAATTATGTCCCATATCAGATTCGGCCCGTCAACTGGATACTATGCTTTTGGGCCCACTTGCTAAAGGCCCACTTAGTAATTCGGCCTGATATTAGTTTTGGCCTGTTAAGGGCCCGTTTAACATTTCGGCCCTATATTAATTTTAGCCTGTTAAAAGCCCGTCATATAGTTGGGCCTAACTACGGCCCGGTTTGCATCCGGCCTGCTCGTAGCCGATATCTGATTGGGCCAAATAAGGACCGAGACAATTTTTCGGCCTGTTAAAAGCCCGTGATTTGATTCGCACAATCATGGGTCGGGGTTCATTTCGGGCTGCTGCCGGCCCATGAGCTGATCGGCACGTTTCAGGCCCAACCTACATCGTGATTGCATGACAGCCCGATTATGTACCGTAATTTTACGGTTTGGCCGGTTTACTGCGAAGACAAGATATATATACAGTAAAATAATTGCAGCATCGTGAATAAGAAAAAACCTATACTATACAATAAAGAAATTACGGCATATTACATCCACTGGGCATCAAAGTTCGCCACTATGATAATAAAGCACAAGCAGACAACAGATTACATACACTGGGCATCAAAGATCGCCACCAGTGCAAATAAACACGTTGACAAAATAATATACAAAACTGACAGCACTTCAATAGAGTTCAAGAAAGGTTAGCCCTGCTGGGGAGCTGCAGTGCAAGCAGCTGAGCAAGATGATGAGACTGCGCTTGTTCAACACTTATATCTTCCTCACTCTGAAAGATAAACAAGCAGACAGATGACAGGTTTTGCACATAAAAGTATCAGTGCTGACAATTCATCACATTTCCTACTAATGAATAAAGTGACACAGGTTAAATTTGCATTAACACAATACAGTATTGTTTAGGTCAAGACATGGCAGGAAATGACATTGTGAAGGAGTTGGCAGCTTCACGACACCACTGGATTACAGATCAAGAACTCATAAGTATCAATGGTTAGTGTGCTGTCAATTTATACCATTTCAGATTGGCAAATCAAGAGACGGTTTAAATAATAGTAGAATGATATGACATTTTTCATAGTTAAGACATTGCAGAATATGACATTGTGTTGTAGTCGGTAGGTTCACCACACCACTGGATTACAGATGAAGAACAGAAGCATACATGCAGTGCAAAAGAAGATCACTTGCTCTGTATAGTTTAATTTACATGGTATGAAGAAGGAACTTGGTTGTACAACTGAAAACTTAAATTGAGAAAGGACAAACTTTTGTTTATGAACTACATATAATAAACTTTAAACAAGCAATTTGATGCAAACACCAAAAATAAACAGCTGCTGCAGTCATGCCTAACCAAATATATACAATAAAGTTTGAAGGCTTGAGATGGACAAACCTACATTATTGGTGAAGACAAGCTCTATAAAGGCCTTGTCCATGCTGATGGGGGGGCCAATTCAAGAAGTTTACCACAGAATCTTCTTCAAAAGCATTGCCTTTATTCTACATTTTGTTAAGAGTAAATATAGATGTGATAATATACGAAAAAATGGAGAATATTTAAGATAAGATGAAGAGTGATGCTACATAACCAAGTAGCTATAAATGTAAGTGCAGCAATACAGGCAAAAGGTACAACCAAGAGCAATGCACAGCTAAACTTCTTCAGTACCAACCTTATGGTAAGAGTAAATATAGATTTGATGTGTAGAAAATGGAGGGCAAAGGAAAATAAGCTGCAGAGTGATGGTACATGAACAACTACCTGTCATTATAAGTACATTGATAAAGGATAACATGTACTTACAAGAATAATGCAGAGCTAAAAAACATTGGCATTGGATATATTCGACACTAATGTAACCATTCATACAGATCAGATAATTTGGAGCGAACAATTGATAAGCAAGCTATCATGCATACTGCTGTCACATAATGAACCAGGTATGTATGCAAGTACAGTGATACAGGACAACATGTACTAATAAGAGCAAAGCAGCGGGCAACATATTTGAGATATCCTGTCGTTCTTGTCAAACCGGAATTCTTCTTCGAGCAGATTTCTTGCAAAAAAGATCTGTAAGGCACATGCGGAAAAGTAGAAGTTCAAATTGTCATGTGATTTCATAGACAGTACCTCATCCTGGGAATGAGATCAGTGCATAACAAGGTTTTTCCATTCAATGTCTTCTAAATTTAGCACAGGAGACTTCACCAGGAATTCGTTTATAGACTTGTCATCAAAGTGCGATTTCCTCAGGTAACACCGATACTGCTGCAATGCTTCCTTGAAAAGCACAAGCAAGCTTTGCTTGTCATGACTATCCAGATTGACCCTCGCCTAGTTACAACAATGTAATGTAAATCATTGATGTGTTCAATCAGCAGAAAACAGGAAAATAATAGCCATGAATAATAGCACTTACACGTAAGTTGGACAGGAAGATATGAAAATGGTGTTTGTCTTCACAATAATATTCCCATGATGGGAATATATGCACGTAGTCCCTAAAAACATTGAAAACATTGTCTTTTAAACTGGGAATAATTGGAATGGATTTCCAATCTGCAGGAATTGGCCGTCTCTGCAGTTGGGATAGGTCTTCGGCCGGTGGACTTGATGTACTTTTTTGCTGGAGTGGGATTTTTCTATGGTACAGCTGGTGCTATGGCAAATGAAATCGGTATACCTTTTGCTGGAGTGCAGGTCCTATGTGGTGGGGCTAGTGGTGTGGCCAGTGAAGTATGGGTAAAGTCTGCTGGAGTCGGTCCTACGTTTTGTGTCACTGGTTGTACAACAAATATAAGTGGGGTGCTGTGTGATTTCTCCGGCACCACCATGTTTTTCAAGGACTTTGCTGGTGCTCCTTCAGGTTCGGCAATCACCCTCTTCCTTTTTGATGTCTGATGCACAAGAACAGCATTTGAGTGGAAAAAGATGGTATGATGACAGATGGAATATGTATTGATAATGGATGGGCATGGCATCTCCACATATATGATGAGTAAACTAAGCAGATGGCGGTGCAACAAAGTAGAAGAAATGCAAGACAACATATGCAAGATACCCGCAATCAATAAAACATTGCCAAATTAGAACAGGCACCTTGATGGGTGAACAGGACAGGCCATCTTCCTTTGACTCCTCGAGGTTAGAATAGTCATTAGGATGATATTCTGAACAAGAATCAACAGGTGGGGAGCGTATGAGTTTCATTGCATCCAGAATAGCACTCAATGCCTTGGTGCCAATTTTGTAAGTCATTGCAGTGTTTAGCTTCAAGAGTGGACTGCTGCTAGTGCGACACAAAGCAGCTACACAGATCATAGTGTAGATATAACGGGAAAACCTTAAGCATCAGAGTAAAATCAGCAAAGTGGAACTTGCTGGAATATATGTTCTAGTATTGCCGGTATGGCTAGAAAGGCTTCGGATACCAGCTCTCTTCAAGTGAAGGTGTGGTACTGTTAATATCAATGTAACTCTCAAAGGCGACACAGCTCCCCGCATTTCCTTGCTATTCTTATAGGATTCAAGTGGGCAGGCCACTACAAATCATATTCCTATATTTACAAGATCCTACGAATCAAAGAGGCTCAAAGTGTCCATCACAACCGACCGTATAGACCTCTACACTGCAAATGTCCCTGCTCATCTTCATTACAAGGAACATACTGTACTACTATCATACTCCCTCCGTTCCAAAATATAAGTCTTGGTAGAGATTTCCACTATGGATCACATACAGATGTATCCAGGTACATGTTAGAGTGTAGATTCACTCATTTTGCTCCATATGTAGTCCATGGTGAAATCTATACGAAGACTTGTATTTAAGAACGGAGAGAGTACATATTAAAGAAGAACGGAAGAGGAACATGGTAAAGAAGAGCAAGCAGATTTTGGATAATAAAATGTTGGTTGCGCAGTGCCCACACATGATGAACCAGAGCGCATTAAGAATGCAACTCCTAGCTGTCTCTCGACCATTTCAGGCGGTTGGATGAAGATCCTACGTCTCCTAACCCTTCTTCTTCCTAGTCTCTGATTCTTCCCATACAGAACACCGCACGGGCCGCCGGCTGGACCACCGGCCCCCACCGCCTGTGTTCCTCCGCCACTCCCACCCCAACCCCCACCCGCGTCGAGTTTTATTCATTCAATGAGGCCCCACAACCACCCGAGCCCCTTCGATCGCACCGGCGAACTCCGGCGAGCTCTGAAAAATCGACTGGCCCAATTTTGAAATTTAGTCTACTGTGATTTAACTAGTGTGGAATATAAAAGGGGAAAACCATAAGCATTGCGAGTATGGTGTTGAGCGTGCCATGGCGGATCTGAAGGTGCAAACTGGACAAAGGCAACTTCGCAACCAAGACAAGAAATCAGAGTAAAGTAGTGGCGATCTATTTTCTTGCTGCGATAAATAAGTTGAGCAGATACGAAAGAGTACCGCCTCTGGTGCGGCGCTGTGTAGGCATCTGCTGAGAATTTGACGGTGCTGCGGTAGCGATGGCTGTAGGCGGCATGGAAGCAGATCTAGGAGGGTAGACGCTGGCGGCGGGGCGCGGTGGACAAGACGGTCGTAGGAGCGGCGCCGGCAAGGTGGACGACGGCGGGGATGAAGCGAGAGGACGGAATGCAAGGATCCCAGTCCAAAGCCATGGATGAGAGAGGTCGATCTCTTGTAATGGACGGCGGCGTCGGGGTATCAGCTCCGGCATGGTGGAGGAGGATGGTGGTGGATGGGGTGGCGGACGGCGGCAGACGGAGGAGGGTGGGGTGGAGAGGGTGTTTTGGCGCCCACGGAGTACGAATGGGGAAAAGGGAGGTAGAGGGAAAGGGGGGAACCATGTATTCAGGGCGCGCTTGTCTCAAATGCGAGGAAATTTACAAACTTAGCCCCCGTTTCAAATTTCTACTACATCACAGCAACACTAGTCGGTCGGGGATAGAACGGTAATCTCACATACACCGAATATTTGCCGACAAGAGTTTGTTTTGGCACCCACCGTGTATGAATATGAATCGGGGAGGGAGTCGATTTCGGCCGAGGACACACTGTGTTTTGGCGCCCACCATGTATGAATCCAGGTGAGAGGCGGTTACGTCACGTTTGGGTGAAATTACAAACCTACCTCTATCAAAACCTATAGAAATCCAGCATATAGGCTTTGCGTGGCAGGGATAGGCAGTAGTGATTTCCATCTCGCAGATTTTGGTTTCGGGCGGTTATTGCAACTTTCCCCGCTTCATTCAATTTTTGTAGAGTGCATGTTTACCGTGCCAACTCAATTCGAATCCCGTTTGTATTCTATTTTTTCGGGCAGGATTCATTTTCAATTGGAATTACATTCTATATACATCATCTTTTTATATATATACGTTCAAAAGCACAACAAAGAACTCTGCTCCTTTATATGTATAATATGATCTACAAATACAACGATCTCGAAATCTTAAGGTTGAATTCGAAAAAAATTAACCAAATTATGTTCTACTAAAATGTATGGATCAGTAATATCTACATATTAAATAACATAGATGTGCGTGAATTCATACGAGTATGCATGTTTGATAGATCAATTTTGGTTTGAGTATGGATTACATGTATCATCATCTCGAATTCAAATATTTGAATCCCTTTTTTGTTCACTCCTTTCATGCCCATCTCTCTCGCATGCATGCTCCTTCAGTTAGCTATCACTCTCTTTTCTCCAGCTCACCCGCGCGCTCACTTCATGTTGCTCCTATCCTCGCAAACATGGTCTCTCGACGTCTCGCTTGAGAAGTGTCACACTCTCCCTATCATTATAAATTACACGGTTTTCATTATCTCTCATGTCTCTATTGTTCTCTGGTATCACTCGGTACCTAAGCTTTCTTTTTCACCGCCAAACACACAGTCTCCACTCGTCTTTCACTTTGTCTTTCTCTCAATGGGATTCTCTCACACACCCTATATGTCTCTACATATGACTCATACCAGTAAAATTACTCTCTCTATCTCTCCTGTAGACACAACATTTGTTGCGGTCTCCTTTTCGTCTCCATCCTGGACTGACATTATTCATTTGTTTACCGATCAGACAACCCCGACTACCGTCTCCTCTCTCTCTCACACAGACACACACGCACAACTCCTAGACACAACATTTGTTGCGGTCTCCTTTTCGTCTCCATCCTGGACTGACATTATTCATTTGTTTACCGATCAGACAACCCCGACTACCGTCTCCTCTCTCTCTCACACAGACACACACGCACAACTCCTACCACTAAAATGTGAATGAAAAACGAGATTTTGTTATACCCAAACAAAAAAGGACTGGAGGGAGTGATTGCTCTGACACGGACGCGACCTCTCATCGCGCAGGCATTGAACCGGTGCGCCGGCCAAGAGGGCCGCCCTCGCTGCAGGCCCGGCTGAGCACGCCTCCTCGCCGCGTGCAACCAGCTTAAGATTGCCCCGCCTACCTTCATTGAATCCGTGTGTGTGCCGGCAACACGTCCTTCCGCAAGCCGGCAGGCATTTTAGAACACAAAAAATGACTACAATATAATTAATTTATGCATGGTCTTGACTTGTTGTGCTCGCACTGGTAGCAGGAACTAGTAGAGGATTTTCTTTATTTATAACTCTCCTCACATTTTTTTGGCTTTGAAGTGAATCATGGTTGTGGACATTATGTATGAATGTGCAGATATCTGTGAACATGAGTTTGATGTGGAAGTTGAACTTGGAATGTCGGGCTTGCGCGTGAACTATACCATGTCCAATGCTTCGTCTGTTATTGTTTGGAAAGTAATTGCTCTTATTACATGACCCGAAAATAACATTTTGTGCCACATCAGTAGATGCACGGACATCACAACTGGCATGCTGGCTGGATAAACATTTGAACCTAGCTATTATGAAGGAAATTTTGTATTGACAACAGTTTTAGATAGCAGGAGACGCCTAGCCTGCTCTGCCTCTGCTAGCTTATTTCTAGCTTCTTCCATCTCTTCTTTGGCTTGGGTGAAGAGAACATCTCATTGCTCTTTTTGCTTCTTCAGGAACTCAACTACATTCTCAAGGGCTGCTGCATGCTTTCTTTCAGCCTTTACTAATGCCACGAGGACACGAACAGCTGACGACTCCACCTGGCTTGTGTGTAATCCAGCATCATCTGGGAATTTGCACTTTGTGTCTAATCCATCATCATTAGGGAACTGGCACCTTGTGTGTAATCCAGCCTCATTTTGGAAACATGATCTCGAGGTTGACCATACTTCCCTCCTCGCAGGAACTGCATCCTGACATGAAGTTACTTCTTTTTTAGATTAATACTCAGAGCAACCTAGATCCATTTAGTAGAAGCCAGATAAACAGAACTCGGAGAAGTGAATTCAAAAGGAATAAATAAATAAAAACAGACTACAAGGTGAGAACACCCACTTCCTACATCAAGCTAAAAACGAAAGCATTAGGGCGATTAAGACTCTTCTTATTACACATCGAAGAACACCACGCTTAAGAGAAACGGAAACTACAATATATACACATCGAAGAACACGAGGCTACACGGAAGTAATTGAAAGGGTGTTACTTACCAAAGCTCGTTTTACAGGTTCGGTGCAGCTCCTCTTTAACTTGCCACGCTCCTTGAAGATGTCCCAAATATCCCGTGTTTGATCTTCATTGCTCCTTTGCATGTTCGCACTCGTGGTTTTAAAATCTCAACATGACAAGAAAAATATACTACTAGTAATACTCGCGCATCTTGTGGGCAACATTAAAGCACTCGTCTGCCATGTTAGAGCATCTCCAACAAGATAAACTACTCATACAAATGCATCTTGATGCGTGCAACGCATGGGCATTTTGCTAGTTCTAAAAACATTTCCATCATTTGCCACACTACTGGTTGCAGATGAAAAACCTACCCAAGCACAGCGCGATACAGGAGCGATGCACAATTACAAGCTGATATTCTGTTGGATAATGGAGGCTATAACCAATTACTTTTACGGGAACAATAGCACCCAGGAAATTTGAAGGGTAGGTATGAACAAAACTGGAACTGCACATGTACTGCTAAGTGATTCAATACACACATTACCAATCGAGGAGGAGAACGATGGTCGCGGCGGCCTCTGTGAGTCATGGTCGGCAACAGGAGTCAGTTCATTGTCCACGACGATGGTACTTCTGCGCTTGGCGTCGGCTTCCGGCAAGCAGATACGAGACCGTGGAAGAAGATGCCGGGGAAGAGGCTCCGTGTACGACGATGACGGTGGACCGGCTCCAGTGCGGCGTACGAGGTCGTCGATTAGGCAGATGCGCTGTGGTGGATGAGTGCGCCGATGTAAAGGGGAGGAGCACGAAGGCTGCGGTGCCGTGGAGAAGTCTATTTTGCGGTGGGGATAGAAATTGAGGAGTATTCAGGTGTACTACTCTGGGTGCCGGGGTGGGGTTGGCTGGGTAGGGTGAACCTGAAGTTACGAAAACAGCCCCCTACCAAGCGTCATCCGTAGGCCTGTTCCGAAGGCTATGATGGTAACTTCCCACTGCTCGAATTAGGGTCGCGGGAGATTTTCCCGCCGACCTCAAAATTTTGTGACACTGGACTCCCCATGTGGCGTGTTGAGTGATTCGACTAAGCAACTAGCGAGTAGTAGTAGTAAACTCTGCATATTAGGTTTGACCGAAGTCAAACTTCCTAAAGTTTGACCAAGTTTATAGAAAAATATAAACATTTACCATAACAAATATGTATGATGTGAAAGTACATTCAATAATGAATCTAATGGTATTTATTTGTTATTGTATATGTTAATATTTTTTGTTATAAGCTTTCTGAGAGTTTACAAAACTTGACTTTGACCAATGCTAATACGCGAACTTAAATAAAAACGGAGGGAGTACACATTTGTTTTCTTAGTTTGTAGTGAACTAATCATTTGTTGAAATTGTGAAATAAATATATTAGGCTATTGACTTCGAATGTAATGGTCTATACAATTCAATAGTTACAATCATTGTCAAATCCCAGGATGTATACAAGGTCTATAGTACTTCACAACATGCTCAAACTCACATAATCCCAGTCAAATGAGAATCTAAATGCATTTCATAGTTATTACTTTGTAGGATGCAACAAGAACAACCATAACTCTACATCAGCCATTATAGAAGCAACATTTTGACATATCCCAATGTGTGAATGAAACGTGCAGAGAGAGCTTTTGAAGATGGAGCAGATAGGGAGGGAAAGATTGTATGTATGTGGACGAGAGAGTAGGAGACAAACCTAACGAGACAGAGAGAGAGAGAGATAGCAAGAGAAAGAGAGAGGAAGAAGTTAGGTTTGTGAGAAAGATGCATACATGTAATATACATGAGATGTGTGTGCATCTGGATTCTGTATACGTGGAAGGAGAAGAGACAACATGTTTGATGAGAGAGCAGGAAAAACATGGACGAGAGGGGAAGGATCTCGTGGGTTGAGGGATTGACAATTTTGTGCGGGGGAGAGAGGGATTGGTAATTCTGTGCAAGAGAGAGAGAGGGTGGGGGGAGGAGTCAGTCAACCGTCGTCACATCACCCTGCTTCCAAATGACCCCGCATTCTCTAGCGCGGTGTGGTCACCGTCTTTGATCTGCTCGTTGCCCTCTTTGAAGATTGAGGTGTTGTGCATGTTGGGGTGCAAAGAAGCACAAGCGAGAGTGGTCGCCATATAACCTTGGATGGGGATGAATTGTGTGCTCGGGGGAGTGTGTGTGTGTGTGTGTTGTGCTGCGTGTGTCTCTCTCTCTCTGTGTGTGTGCGTGTCTGTGTGTGTGTATGTGTGTGTGTGTCAGATATTGAGAGAAAACAAACCTAAGGAGAGAAATGGGTATTCACGAAGAGATTGTGCGGGCCTTGAGGTGGGCAGGCGTCGGGTGAGGGTGTCAAAATGTGCGCGTTGATGCATGTGTTGCATGCGACCGTGCGAGGGACGGACGAATCGAGAGAGATGGTTGTTGTGTTACGGATGCTCCTCTCTCTGTCTCTCTCTCTCCCTCTCTCTCTCACACACACACAAGTAAACTAGAAGACCGTTCTCTCATGTATACACAACATATCGACATCTGTCTATGTCTCACTCATGCACGATCATTTGCACATTCACACCTCTCTTTGTCTGTATCAACGCACCATCTCCACATTGCCCTTCCGCCACAACACACATATGGACACATACAAACGTTCTCTCTCAGTCACACACACAAAATCAGTATTAAAAAAAACTAGGGCGCACCTAAAACGTCCAAATCCAAATAAACACGAACTGGAGCTAAATTCAAATATATGGAAATATTGTAGCGTCAAGAACTTTCACAGGAAAAAAAGTTGAGTAATATTCGAGGATTGTTTTCACACACACAAAAAGGTTCGGTGGATGTCCTTCGAGCGCGACACGGTGACGCACCGTTCGATCGACCGCACGTTCGCGGTTCACGCGCTTGCACAGGATTCCGTATCGTTGCCGTGGTACTAAGGCTGGTCACAATGGGCAAGAACATAAGCTAGTAACTAATAAAAGCGCTGCCTAAGTCTAATGTTTACGTGTACTAGTACGGTTTTCTTTTAAGTTTAACCAACCTTATATATAAAACTAAAGTAAGCTCCCACACGCGCCCTCATCAATATGTCGCCGCCGCCGTTGCGCATGCCGGCGCCCGCCTGCTCCGGCCAACAATTTCTCGCCCATCACCGCCGTGTCGCTGCCATCCCTGTGCCATGAAGCCGAAGGCTCGCCCGCTCACGTCGTCTGCAGTCCCTCCTCGTGATGCCGCCACACTTCCAAGCACGCGAGCAGCTGGTGGAGCCACGTCTATGCACGCAGCGTACAAAGAGGAGGACGAGCGCGTGCTCCAGCACGCTTGCGAGGAGGAACTAGTGTGTCATTGTCGTCTCCGCCCGCGCGTAGGAGGCGCGCATGGTGGCTGTCGCGGCGGAAGCCGGTCGCGCGCGCGTCGAGCCCGCAAACCAGGTGCGAACGTGGAATCTACCTTCGAGACCTTGAATGCCACGTGGATCCTGCAATCTGAAGGAGCAATTTGGGTCAGTCGACTCATGTGAGCTGTTTGATGCAACATGGATGGCTAGAAGGGCTTCTTCCACCTCTTCTGCCGTCTTCTTCCTTCGCTCCGTCGAACTTCTTTCACAAATCGACTGACCCAAATTATACTACTAGTACGAACGTATTAAGTATAGTAGGAACACGAAGATACGAGCAGTAGTACCAACTGCAAGAAGAACAGTAGTAAGACATAGTACTAGTACTACTGTACGTACTAAAGAGTTCAAATAACGAGAAAGAACATAAACATAGGGGTTGTTTGGTTCCTAGCCACACTTTGCCACACTTTGCCACACCTAACCTTAGGCAAGTTTGACCAAGTTAGGTAGGTGTTTGGTTCTAGCCACACTTGAGACAAGGAATTTTTTATGAGCAGTGAACCCCACATGTCATAGACACAAAAAGTGTGGCAAGATTCCCTTAGGCAAGCCAAAGTATGGCTAACAATTTGAGCAACTCAAGTAAGGCAAGTGTGACAAATGTGGAAAAAATCATGTGGCAACATATGGCAAAGATAGTCACAATCCAAACAGCCCCATAGTTCTGTTGGGGCCTCAGCACAACACACCCTTGAAAATAAACTAATAAGCAACTAGTCCGCTTGACACTGCAGTACAACCAGCATGAGCGATGGCACTACCACCTACTTGGAGTCCGAGTCCACGTCCTCGACTTCGTCCTCATCCCTCTTCCTCTTCCTCTTCGCCGACGCTTCTTTGCTTGAACCGGACACTGGGCTCTGCTTTTTCATCCAACCCTTGTAGATATTTAAACAAAGGTAGGCATCCATTGCTGTGTACAGGATGTGATCTTCATCTAATGTCTTCGACTCCCATGCATGATGAAACTCGTGATGAGGTTTCTTCAGTTTAGCGTACGAAGGATCAATCATGGCTGCTGCCAGGGTCAGCATTGAAGGTTGAGAGGAGGACACCGGGCTTGCCTTCTGGAGATCGAAGGGCTGGCTTACAACGAGACCTATCCGACGCAGGACGTCACTGTCGTTCTTAAAGCGTACAATAACGGATTTCACTCTTTTGTCCTTGAGGAAGTTCTTAAAATCCTGGCACTCAACGTCGGCATGGCATATGTGGTAGACCAAGCAAACGTTATGTACGCAAACCTGGATCACGGCGGGCTTCTTCCTCTCTTCGTCCTTTAGATCCTTCTCTCGTCCCAGGACTGCGGTGTACTCAACATCTAGCCCAGCGACCCACTCATCCGTTCAACTGTTGAACATGCGTAGGAAGCGAGCAAGCCATGCTTTCACCATCTCGGATCCACGTGTGTAGATGACGATGAACTGATCGCCGGTGATGGCTCTAACCTGGTACTCAGCGGCAACCATGGAGATTTGGGAGGCCATGGATTTTGGAGGAGGGTTAGGAGAAGTTGAACTGTTGTACCTCGCAAAAAAAACTGGGAGCGAACTAATGTGAAAGGACGGACGACTGGGAGCAAACTGTTGTAAGGTAGAAGACGGGGACGAGTAGGGCGTGCGAACGGCATGGGGTTGCTGGCTTGCCCGGTGGATAAACGGCTGCAAGCCCCCAAAGAGTTCTTGAGAACTATGCGGGACCCACTAGATGTCATGTCTACTAGACCCATATCATAGGCCTGACGGTATAGCTTCTGCCTGTTCGCACACCATGTCAGCGCGTGGATGTAACTTCACTTAATTCCGTCAAACATCGCGCCTCCCACGACCTTCGCCTCCCTCGCGCGGTCACGCCCTTTGAGACTTCGACCGACTATAAATGAGCAATTTTTTTTGCCTTCTCTTAGACAAGCAATTTTTTTGCCTACTCCGAATGCATGATACTCCCTCTGGTCCTTTTTACTCCCGTCAACCGTTTGCAAAGTGTTTGACCAAATTTATACTTTTTTTAACACCACCTTATATTAATTAACCAACCACACCAGTACACCCATTCGATACAATATTCACCACACAGGGCGGTACGTTATTTACAAGAATACCATCTAATCTATTGTCAAAGCTATACTTAGCGATTAAGTGTGCCACCTTATTGGCCGAACGGCTAATCTTTGACAATTGAAGATTGTTGATCAACTTTGAGATGCTCAACGCTTTCATCTTCAGGTCACGCATAGCAGACCTATCAACGCTTTGACATGCATCAATGAAATCCCACGACCAAATTTATACTAAAAATATCAATATCTACAATACTCCCAAAACACTTAGACTAGCCATAGTGGGAGTAACTTCAGCTGTAACATCGAGTCCAACTCAGCAGATTTGCTTATGTGGCAATGAGTTAATGAAGAGAGAGGTAATTGTAGTAACTTAGCTAGTTACTGTAACATCACATGTCACAATGCAATATGAGTCTATAACCTAATAAATGAATCTTTGCATGTTACCACACTTAAGTTACTACCCACTATGAAGGTAGTAACATAGTCTAGGGATATGTGTATGTTACTATCCATTGTGGCTAGTCTTAGGCGCGGTGCATTAACTTCGTCGTTTCTTGTTTCTTGACATATCAACCAATAAGAGATGTGAGTGTGCATGCTTTTAATGACTTGAGACTACCAAACACAACATGCAGTGGTTAGTTCATTGCATGCAATGCTATTAATTAGCAAATAAACATTAAGATCTCTCGTTTTCCCCTCCTCCTTGGTCACAGTGCACAATCTAAGATGACGTGCTCACCTAGACGGAGGGAGTACTGATTATAAACATTAAGATCTCTCATTTTCCCCTCCTCCTTGGTCATAGTGCACAATCTAAGATGACTTGCTCACCTAGACGGAGGGAGTACTGATTATAATGAGTACTCAACTAGTACTAGTATAAGAACTACGTTTTATAATGAGTGTAAAAATATTGATTTGACATTGTGAATGTGGACACATTGTGGAATAGTTTTTGAAGTCTGCAAAAGTACTCAACTAGTGTTGTTGTTCTCCACAAAAAAATGTGTTTACCAATGCATGCATGAACTCTAGTTACTCTAACCCCGCTCTCTTCTTTAATTCTTTGCCACATCAGCATGTTTGCTATTCCCGTGTGCATGATACCAGCTAAGATACCACCATTATGGCCAGCCTTAATCATCGCATGCAATAATTTAGTCCACCTTGAGATATGAACATGTGTGGGGCGTGTTTGTTTTTAATGACTTGAGACTATACCTAGCCCGGCATGCAAGATGACTTATTATGCACCATTTCCCATACCTGCAGGAAGCCCGTTCGTCTCCAAATTTTTTCCTCTCCATTTGTGAAACAATATGGCTGCCAAACTCTCCTTCTCCCTTTGGTGGTCCCACCACTCCACCCCGTGTGAAAAAATCTGCATGCATGACTCTCCTCCCCCACGCTCGTCCAATCCGTTGTGACCAGCAATATTTCCACCCCTTCGTTCCTCCGTAATTTACTCCAACAAATATGCCCACGTAGCTGTTACTTAACTGCAGGTGCATTTGGTCACTGACATACGGGCCCAACAGGGGTCTGGCCCACATGTCAGTGACGCAACTGGACCGGCAGTTAAGTCAGTGCAGCTCAGTCCATATCTTACGTAGGTGTGCCATTGCTCGCTATAAATACTGCGCCTCCCACGACATCGCTATCTCCTCCCCCTCACGTTCACGTTCATCGCTATCTCCCCCCCTTCCTCTCACGTCGACCACCATGGCATCACCCCTCCCAAGCCCTAGGAGCCCCTCGCTGCACCGCGCGGACGGTCATGCGTCGCCGTTCCGTTCCTCGCCGCCACTAGTCAAGGAGGACGCGTCGGTGTTCCGCTCCTCGCCGCTACGCGTCGCGTCACCATTCCGTTCCTCGCCGCCACTAGTCGAGGAGGACGCGTCGGTGTTCCGCTCCTCACCGCGACGCGTCGAGGTGGACGCGTCAGCGTTCCCAATCTCGCCAGCATGCGCGCCGGAGGACGTGTCGGCTCCCCGCTACGAGGAGAACGCCGTGCCGCCCGCTGAGCCCCCCCAACCTTGAGGA